>NC_079199.1:104095300-104187978 GCF_029499605.1 Hyla sarda
ACCCACCTGACCCCCTCGCCCCACCCCCCTGACCTGTTCGGCTTGGCAATCCGCCGCTCTGAGCATCCACACTGGGGGCCTGCGACTCGCCGAGTGCACTCGGACATCCCGGAGCAGCCTCAATGTCTGTGTACACTGTGATGTCTGAGTGCACTCGGCAACTCGCAGGCCCCCCTCAGAGCTGCAGATTGCTGGGGAGAGCTGGCCAGGGGGGCGGGGAGAGCAGGCCAGGGGATGGGGTGAGCAGTCTGGTGGGATTTCGGCTACAGCAGGAGGTACAATGTGGGTCAGGACATCGGCGGATCTGCAGCGTAAAACACTCTGCAGATCAGTTACGTGTGACCCTACCCTGAAAGGTCCTAAAGAGTTGGTCACCCAGCTTTCCTATGATTCAAAATGTCAAATCCTCCCCATTTCAGTAGCCGTAAGATGCCTTACTGACATAACCAGACCGGTTTGTGAGGGAAAGCTGGGTGACCACCACCTGTTTGACACACCGATTACTCCGGTCATGCTTATTCTGCGGTGCCGGATCTCTCTCTCTCTCTCCTCTGAGCCCTTACTTATAGACACTGATGTGGGGAGACACTGGGCGGTTCAGCCGGGTGTTCTTATCCCAGAATCGAGCCATCTCCTGCTGGGCCGACGTCCCCATGGGAACAGCACTGAGAAGAAAAAAATAAATAAATAAAAGAAGGCATTAGAATACTGCAGATGACATTGTGTCGAGTGTCAATAAAGATTAATGTATTCAAAAACTCTATAGGATGTAGGTGATCACAGCTGGGGAACAAACAAAGCAGGGACCTCCTATAGGGATCGCTATGACAACACATCAATGGATCCCTTATTGCTTAGATGAAGGTTCCTTATCTGTTGCAAACTACAACCCCCATCATGCCCTGACAGCCTTCGGCTGTCAGGGCATGATGGGAGTTGTAGTTTGCAACAGCTTTCTCCAACAAAGGATTAAAGGGGTACTCCCACCCTAGACATCTTATCCCCTATCCAAAGGATAAGGAATAAGATGTCTGATCGCAGGTGTCCCGCCGCTGGGGACCCCCGCATTATTGCATGCGGCACCCACGTGTTTTTTTTTTTTTCACCGGAACCGCTGGAGGGTCGTGACGCCCCCTCCCATAGACTCGCATTGAGGGGACAGGCATGACGTGACACGGGGGCGGAGTCCTGATATCACGGACTTCCGATCCCGTAGTCACAACTTTGACCGTCCAGCGTTTCCCTGTGAAAAAAACAGGTGGGTGCCGCATGCAATAATGCGGGGGTCCCCAGCGGCAGGACCCCCACAATCAGACATCTTATCCCCTATCCTTTGGATAGGGGATACGATGTCTAGGGTGGGAATACCCCTTTAAATCCACATCTCCTCTGTCGGAATTTGCCATATCGCCTGTTCTCACGTGCCTAGTGCTGGGGACAATGGCCGCCAGTTCTCTGCAGGGCGTCTGTGGGGGGGGGGGGGGGGGGGGGGTTCACTTACTTTTGGAGGCAGAAGGCCGGCCGGAGCTGGGAGTACAGGCACTGCCGCGTGGTGTGTCTGATATACAGGAGAGAGAAAAGAGAAGAGTCAGGATCATACATAAACAATGCTGAGGAACTCAATACATCAGGGGGCCTTAAAGGGCATTTCCACTTTTATTTAACGCCACCCAATAAATCACCAGAACAAGCCAGGACTCCACTGTATATGACCTGACCAGGGCAGGGGGGGAAAAAAAAAAATAATAACACGATGGTGAGCCCCTTTAAGTTGTACCTTGGCTATCCTACATTCACATGCCAGAACTTTATAGGTGACCTTTAACCTCCAGGTGACATACAGCCCTTCAGCAGCCTCTCAATGCCGTCCCTCCCATCACGTTACACCACGCACTGCCCCGACCCCCTCTACCGAGCACCCCACAGCCCACACCGAGTACGCAGCCCCTAATAAAAGTCACCTCAATAACAGAGCCGCCATCTTGCGCTTCACTGTCCGTGATGTCACAAACCCGTGACGCGCCGAACCGCTCATTAGCCTCGTCTCCCGCGCCCTGATTGGCGGGATGGAGGAAGGGGGCGTGGTTACTGACTGGATGGCTGGTCTGCAGGGAGGAGGTGAGTCACGTGACTTAAACGGGGAGGAAGGGAGGGATTGTTACCACGGTAACCAACTGCGCAGATAACTTTTTACGTCGGGCTTAGATACAACGCTCAAAAGATAAAGTATCACATGTGACAGGATTTAGATACAGTAGCACAGCATATTATAGCAGACATGATGGACTTAGATATACACGGCTCAGCAGACTGTATCCCACAGAACTGTCTTAGATACAGCAACTACGCATGCAATATCGCATATGTCAGGCTCAGATACAAAAGCTTAGCAGACAGTATCCCACATAACAAGCTTAGATACAGGGGCTCAGCAGACAGTGTGCAACATGACAGGATTAAATACACAGCTCAGCAGGTCGTAGCACACCTGATAGGGTTAGATACAGCTACTCAGCACATGGTATCCTATGTTGACAGTATCACACCTTATAGGATTTAGATACAGTCACTCAGAAGACAGTATCACACATGATATGATTAGATACAGTCACTTATCAGACAGTATCACACATGATAGGATTAGATACACAGCTCAGCAGACAGTATAACACATGATAGGATTAGATACACAGCTCAGCAGACAGTATCACACATGATAGGATTAGATACACAGCTCAGCAGACAGTATCACACATGATAGGATTAGATACACAGCTCAGCAGACAGTATCACACATGATAGGATTAGATACACAGCTCAGCAGACAGTATCACACATGATAGGATTAGATACACAGATCAGCAGACAGTATCACACATGATAGGATTAGATACAGAGCTCAGCAGACAGTATCACACATGATAGAATTAGATACACAGCTCAGCAAACAATATCACACATGATAGGATTAAATACACAGCCCAGCAGACAGTATCACACATGATAGGATTAGATACACAGCTCAGCAAACAGTATCACACATGATAGGATTAGATACACAGCTCAGCAGACAGTATCACACATGATAGACTTGGATACACAGCTCAATAGACAGTATCACACATGATAGACTTGGATACACTGTCTCCCCTTGTCTTTTCTCTACACTGGCAGGAGACAAACATCCCCTTATTAGAGCTGGTGTTAGTGCTGGTGCCTCCCCCCCTCTCCTGGGCACATATTAGAGCTGGTGTTAATGTTGGTGCCCCCCCTCCCAGGCACTTATTAGAGCTGGTGTTGGTGCCCCCCCTCCCGGGCACTTATTAGAGCTGGTGTTGGTGCCCCCCCTCCCGGGCACTTATTAGAGCTGGTGTTGGTGCCCCCCCTCCCGGGCACATATTAGAGCTGGTGTTAATGTTGGTGCCCCCCCTCCCGGGCACTTATTAGAGCTGGTGTTGGTGCCCCCCCTCCCGGGCACTTATTAGAGCTGGTGTTAATGTTGGTGCCCCCCCTCCCGGGCACTTATTAGAGCTGGTGTTGGTGCCCCCCCTCCCGGGCACATATTAGAGCTGGTGTTGGTGCCCCCCCTCCCAGGCACATTGCAGCCAGTCTTGGGCTCTGCACCCACTTTCCTGGGATTGGTCGGCCCTCGGGGTGAAGGTTTTCCGTCCCACCCTTTGGGGTTTTTAAGGCAGGGTCCTGCTCTCCCTCCCTGACTCCACAGCGGCCGGGATCTGAGGGTTTCGGGGGTTCTCCTATGACTCACACACTTTTAGACAATCAATGGAATCACTGACCTTCTCCCGGACACCATGCTGCCTGCTGGGCCTTGTAGTGCTCTCCGCTCTGAGTAAGTCTCTGCTCTTATATTGCTTATAGATTATATAGATGTGCAGGTGACCAGGGGGAGGTCTGAGGGATCTGAACAGGTGACGGGTCATAAATGTCCATTTCTCTTTGGTTGGACTGTCTGGGATTATAGCAGTGATCTGCAGTAGTCTATGGATATAACATCCAGGAGCGTTATAATATGTAACATCCAGGAATATTATAATATGTAACATCCAGGAGCGTTATAATATGTAACATCCAGGAGCGTTATAATATATAACATCCAGGATTATTATAATATATAACATCCAGGAGCGTTATAATATGTAACATCCAGGAGCGTTATAATATGTAACATCCAGGATTATTATAATATGTAACATCCAGGAGTGTTATAATATATAACATCCAGGATTATTATAATATGTAACATCCAGGAGTGTTATAATATATAACATCCAGGATTATTATAATATGTAACATCCAGGAGCGTTATAATATATAACATCCAGGTGCGTTATAATATATAACATCCAGGATTATTATAATATGTAACATCCAGGAGCGTTATAATATATAACATCCAGGAGCGTCATAATATATAACATCCAGGATTATTATAATATATAACATCCAGGAGCGTTATAATATGTAACATCCAGGAGCGTTATAATATGTAACATCCAGGAGCGTTATAATATGTAACATCCAGGAGCGTTATAATATATAACATCCAGGATTATTATAATATGTAACATCCAGGAGCGTTATAATATATAACATCCAGGATTATTATAATATGTAACATCCAGGAGCGTTATAATATATAACATCCAGGATTATTATAATATGTAACATCCAGGAGCGTTATAATATGTAACATCCAGGAGCGTTATAATATATAACATCCAGGATTATTATAATATGTAACATCCAGGAGCGTTATAATATGTAACATCCAGGAGCGTTATAATATATATAATAATATCCAGGAGTGTTATAATATGTAACATCCAGGATTATTATAATATATAACATCCAGGAGCGTTATAATATATATAATAATATCCAGGAGTGTTATAATATGTAACATCCAGGAGCGTTATAATATATATAATAATATCCAGGAGTGTTATAATATGTAACATCCAGGAGCGTTATAATATATATAATAATATCCAGGAGTGTTATAATATGTAACATCCAGGAGCGTTATAATATGTAACATCCAGGAGCGTTATAATATATATATAATAACATCCAGGAGCATTATAATATGTAACATCCAGGAGCGTTATAATATGTAACATCCAGGAGCGTTATAATATATATAATAACATCCAGGAGCGTTATAATATGTAACATCCAGGAGCGTTATAATATATATAATAACATCCAGGAGCGTTATAATATGTAACATCCAGGAGTTTTATAATATATATAATAACATCCAGGAGCGTTATAATATGTAACATCCAGGAGCGTTATAATACATATAATAACATCCAGGAGCGTTATAATATATAACATCCAGGAGCGTTATAATATGTAACATCCAGGAGCGTTATAATATGTAACATCCAGGAACGTTATAATATATATAATAACATCCAGGAGCGTTATAATATGTAACATCCAGGAGCGTTATAATATGTAACATCCAGGAGCGTTATAATATGTAACATCCAGGTGTGTTATAATATGTAACATCCAGGATTATTATAATATGTAACATCCAGGAGCGTTATAATATGTAACATCCAGGAGCGTTATAATATGTAACATCCAGGATTATTATAATATGTAACATCCAGGATTATTATAATATATAACATCCAGGAACGTTATAATATGTAACATCCAGGAACGTTATAATATGTAACATCCAGGATTATTATAATATGTAACATCCAGGAGCGTTATATGACATCCAGGAGTGTTATGATATATTATATTCAGCAGCGATATAATGTATAATATCCAGCAGGGTTATAATGTATATAATAATATCCAGCAGGGTTATAATGTATATAATATCCAGCAGGGTTATAATGTATAATATCCAGCAGGGTTATAATGTATAATATCCAGCAGGGTTATAATGTATAATATCCAGCAGTGTTATAATGTATATAATAATATCCAGCAGTGTTATAATGTAAATAATAACATCCAGCAGGGTTATAATGTATATAATAATATCCAGCAGGGTTATAATATATAATGTATATAATAATATCCAGCAGTGTTATAATGTAAATAATAACATCCAGCAGTGTTATAATGTATATAATAATATCCAGCAGGGTTATAATTTATATAATAACATCCAGCAGGGTTATAATGTATATAATAACATCCAGCAGGGTTATAATGTATATAATAATATCCAGCAGGGTTATAATGTATATAATAATATCCAGCAGGGTTATAATATATAATATCCAGCAGGGTTATAATGTATATAATAACATCCAGCAGGGTTATAATGTATATAATAATATCCAGCAGGGTTATAATGTATATAATAATATCCAGCAGGGTTATAATATATAATATCCAGCAGGGTTATAATGTATATAATATCCAGCAGTGTTATAATGTATAGAATATCATCCAGCAGGGTTATAATGTATATAATAATATCCAGCAGGGTTATAATATATAATATCCAGCAGGGTTATAATGTATATAATATCCAGCAGTGTTATAATGTATAGAATATCATCCAGCAGGGTTATAATGTATATAATAATATCCAGCAGGGTTATAATATATAATATCCAGCAGGGTTATAATGTATATAATATCATCCAGCAGTGTTATAATTTATATAATATCATCCAGCAGGGTTATAATGTATATAATAATATCCAGCAGGGTTATAATTTATATAATAACATCCAGCAGGGTTATAATGTATATAATAACATCCAGCAGGGTTATAATGTATATAATAATATCCAGCAGGGTTATAATGTATATAATAATATCCAGCAGGATTATAATTTATAATATCCAGCAGGGTTATAATGTATATAATATCCAGCAGTGTTATAATGTATAGAATATCATCCAGCAGGGTTATAATGTATATAATAATATCCAGCAGGGTTATAATATATAATATCCAGCAGGGTTATAATGTATATAATATCATCCAGTAGTGTTATAATTTATATAATATCATCCAGCAGGGTTATAATGTATAATATCCAGCAGTGTTATAATATATAATGTATATAATAATATCCAGCAGGGTTATAATGTATATAATATCCAGCAGGGTTATAATGTATATAATAATATCCAGCAGGGTTATAATGTATATAATAATATCCAGCAGGGTTATAATGTATATAATAATATCCAGCAGGGTTATAATATATAATGTATATAATAATATCCAGCAGGGTTATAATATATAATGTATATAATAATATCCAGCAGGGTTATAATATATAATGTATATAATAATATCCAGCAGGGTTATAATGTATATAATATCCAGCAGGGTTATAATATATAATGTATATAATAATATCCAGCAGGGTTATAATGTATATAATATCCAGCAGGGTTATAATATATAATGTATATAATAATATCCAGCAGGGTTATAATATATAATGTATATAATAATATCCAGCAGGGTTATAATGTATATAATAATATCCAGCAGGGTTATAATGTATATAATATCCAGCAGGGTTATAATATATAATGTATATAATAATATCCAGCAGGGTTATAATGTATATAATAATATCCAGCAGGGTTATAATATATAATGTATATAATAATATCCAGCAGGGTTATAATATATAATGTATATAATAATATCCAGCAGGGTTATAATGTATATAATATCCAGCAGGGTTATAATATATAATGTATATAATAATATCCAGCAGGGTTATAATGTATATAATATCCAGCAGGGTTATAATATATAATGTATATAATAATATCCAGCAGGGTTATAATATATAATGTATATAATATCCAGCAGGGTTATAATGTATATAATAATATCCAGCAGGGTTATAATGTATATAATATCCAGCAGGGTTATAATATATAATGTATATAATAATATCCAGCAGGGTTATAATGTATATAATAATATCCAGCAGGGTTATAATATATAATGTATATAATAATATCTAGTAGGGGTGTGAATCGCCAAGAATTTGGCGATTCGATTCGAATCGCGATACCAGTGTGGCGATTCGATATATCCCGATATATCGCGATACCGTCTAGGTGACGATACATCCCGATATATCGCCCACCTGGGAGCATTCATAGATCCCAATAGACGCCGCTGTCAGCTTTGACAGCGGCGATCTAGTACTCCGGTGCTCACTTTTCTCATGTTATCCCGTCCGGGCTGCAAAATAAAATAAAACGCACTTTATCTTACCTGCCAACGAGCCCGCGGAGCTCCGGTACAGTCCAGTACAGGTGTTGGGTCCCCGGGCTGTATTCTTCTTACTTCCTGTTAGTCCGGCACGTCACACGGAGCTTCAGCCTATCACCAGCGGAGGCGGGACATCGCTGCGGCCAGTGATAGGCTGAAGCTCCATGTGACGTGCCGGACTAACAGGAAGTAAGAAGAATACAGCCCGGGGACCGAACACCTGTACCGGAGCTCCGGGGGCTCGTTGGCAGGTAAGAGAAAGTGCGTTTTATTAAAAATTCCACATCCCTAAAAGAATCGATTCAAAAATATTTTGAATCGATTCTGTATCGGCAAATGAAAAATCGCGATTATCGCGAGAATCGATTTTTTCTTACATCCCTAATATCTAGCAGTGTTATAATATATAATGTATAGGCTACAGATGGTGATCTGTTCATCTATATCTATTCATGCGGCACCCAGTTTATCCCAGGGATGCGCCTGTCCTCTGCACATCGCCATCTGTAGCCTATTGTTCCCCTGAGGAGGCTGTGAAGGTCAAAACACGTTGGGTCGGCTAAGCCCCATGTAGTTTGGTTGATGATTTTCTCTTGTTTGTATCTCTCTGTTTCCTGCATATATGGGTGATGGGATCCATAGACCTTGTTTATAGAGACATTTTTGGATCCAGTCCCTCTGGAGGACTACATTACCAGGCGGTATATATGGTGACATCATTCCACATATTGATCTGCGCTATGTTTGTGTATAACGCAATGTATGTGACTTGTATAGCATCTACTTCAGGCGATTACAGCAGCCCCACTTATGGGGGACATAACACTTAGTGGTGCCCCTTGGGTCTAGGAGGGACAGGTTCCTGTGTGGGACCCCCATAGTGAACACCTTGGACCATCCATAACAAATCCATTTACAAATCTGTTTATCTTTCTGGCACCAGTACTCCACTGGAGTACCCCTTTAATTCTTCAAAACTGCAAGCGAAGATCCGATTTGCATAAAATACCACTAAAATGAACCAATATACAGTGGTCCCTCAACATATGATATTAATTGGTTCCAGGAGAACCATCATATGTTGAAACCATCATATGTCGAGTATATATGTCTATGTAGAAATGGTAATTGGTTCTGGGGCCTCGGAACCATTGTATGTTGAATACATATCTCTATGGGAAACTGCTAATTGGTTCTGGGATGACCATTGTATGTGGAGTGTATGGGGAGTGTTTAACAAACCAGGGTGCCTCCAGCTGTTGCACAACTACAACTCCCAGCATGCATGTACAGCCATTGACTGTCTGGGCATGCTGGGAGTTATAGTTTTGCAACAGCTGGAGGCACACTGATAGGGAAACATTGATGTATGGGGTGTATAGTGTGTATATGTATTGTATGTGATGTGTGACATTGTATACAGGACTGTACAGTTCTTTATATACCTTCAGGGGGGACAGAATGTCCTCCATTACCATCCTGCCGACTACAGCTCTATAGGAAAGGAAGGGGAGGGCAGCCAGCAGCTCATTGGATGCCTGCAGTAAGATGCTGCAGGCTATTGGCTATGGCTGCACTGGGGGGCGGGGCTTACACGGAGCTCACAGTGGAAGCCTGTATGAGTTATCAGGACAGCATGTGAGTGACAGGAGGCAGAACGGGGCACACGGGGACATTATACAACTATCTGTCACATGCTGAAGTTGTCAGCGCTGTCAGATAGCTGTTTGTACGATGGCCCCGACACACGGCAGCATCATATGTCGAGGCTGCCTTCAACATACGATGGGCTCTGAGAGGCCATCATATGTTGAAATGATCATATGTTGAGGCCATCATAAGTCGAGGGGTCACTGTATGTATATATATATATATATATATATATATATATACACACAAATAAACAAAAGCAAAAAGTATAATAATAATAAAAATAATAATAACAATAAATATAATACTACTAATAATAATGAATATAATAATAATAAAAATAATAATAATAAATATAAATATAATAATAATAAATAAATAAAATAATAACAATTCTTTATTTATATAGCACACACAGATTCCGCAGCGCTGTACACTCAAATTGGTCCCTGTCCCCATTCGGGCTCACAATCTAAACCTATCAATGTGCATAAATAACAAATAAAACAAGGAGCCTCACACTGTATGATAGTAGATTTAATAGAATAAGAATAATAAACACTAGACTACTTGTTGATGGTTTCCATATAGATTCAGTTTAGTACCCTCTGTATGTACAGCAGTGTTTTTCAAACAGTGGGCCACCAGCTGTTGCAAAACTACAACTCACAGCATGCCCGGACAGCCGTTGGCTGTCCGGGCATGCTGTGAGTTGTAGTTTTGCAACAGCTGGAGGCACACTGTTTAGAAAACACTGACGTACATGGACCCGTGTTACTTTCAGGCAATGGTCACACAATGGATTTTGAGACTCACACATCACGCTTATCACACATGATAGGATTAGATACACAGCCCAGTAGAAAGTATCACACATGATAGGATTAGATACAAAGCCCAGCAGACAGTATCACACATGATAGGATTAGATACACAGCTCAGCAGACTGTATTACACATGATAGGATTAGATACACAGCTCAGCAGACAGTATCACACATGATAGGATTAGATACACAGCTCAGCAGACAGTATCACACATGATAGGATTAGATACACAGCTCAGCAGACTGTATTACACATGATAGGATTAGATACACAGCCCAGCAGACAGTATCACACATGATAGGATTAGATACACAGCCCAGTAGAAAGTATCACACATGATAGGATTAGATACAAAGCCCAGCAGACAGTATCACACATGATAGGATTAGATACACAGCTCAGCAGACTGTATTACACATGATAGGATTAGATACACAGCTCAGCAGACAGTATCACACATGATAGGATTAGATACACAGCTCAGCAGACAGTATCACACATGATAGGATTAGATACACAGCTCAGCAGACTGTATTACACATGATAGGATTAGATACACAGCCCAGCAGACAGTATCACACATGATAGGATTAGATACACAGCCCAGTAGAAAGTATCACACATGATAGGATTAGATACAAAGCCCAGCAGACAGTATCACACATGATAGGATTAGATACACAGCTCAGCAGACTGTATTACACATGATAGGATTAGATACACAGCTCAGCAGAGAGTATCACACATGATATGATTAGATACACAGCTCAGCAGACAGTATCACACATGATAGGATTAAATACACAGATCAGCAGACAGTATCACACATGATAGGATTAGATACACAGCTCAGCAGATAGTATCACACATGATAGGATTAGATACACAGCTCAGCAGACTGTATTACACATGATAGGATTAGATACACAGCCCAGCAGACAGTATCACACATGATAGGATTAGATACACAGCTCAGCAGACAGTATCACATGTGATAGGATTAGATACAGTGTCTCAGCAGACAGTATCACACATGATAGGATTAGATACACAGCTCAGCAGACAATATCACACATGATAGGATTAGATACACAGCTCAGCAGACAGTATCACACATGATAGGATTAGATACACAGCCCAGAAGACAGTATCACACATGATAGGATTAGATACACAGCCCAGCAGACAGTATCACACATGATAGGATTAGATACACAGCTCAGCAGACTGTATTACACATGATAGGATTAGATACACAGCTCAGCAGAGAGTATCACACATGATAGGATTAGATACAAAGCCCATCAGACAGTATCACACATGATAGGATTAGATACACAGCTCAGAAGACAGTATCACACATGATATGATTAGATACACAGCTCAGCAGACAGTATCACACATGATAGGATTAAATACACAGCCCAGCAGACAGTATCACACATGATAGGATTAGATACACAGCCCAGAAGACAGTATCACACATGATAGGATTAGATACACAGCCCAGCAGACAGTATCACACATGATAGGATTAGATACAGCAGATCATTAGAGAGTATCACACATGATAGGATTAGATACACAGCCCAGCAGACAGTATCACACATCATAGGATAAGATACACAGCTCAGCAGACTGTATCACATGTGATAGAATTAGATATACAGCTCAGCAGACAGTATCGCATGTGATAGGTTTAGATACACAGCTCAGCAGACAGTATCACACATAATAGGATTAGATACACAGCTCAGCAGACAGTATCACACATGATAGGATTAAATACACAGCTCAGCAGACAGTATCACACATGATAGGATTAGATACACAGCTCAGCAGACAGTATCACACATTATAGGATTAGATACACAGCTCAGCAGACAATATCACACATGATAGGATTAGATACACAGCTCAGCAAACAGTATCACACATGATAGGATTAGATACACAGCTCAGCAGACAGTATCACATGTGATAGGATTAGATACAGTGTCTCAGCAGACAGTATCACACATGATAGGATTAGATACACAGCTCAGCAGACAATATCACACATGATAGGATTAGATACACAGCTCAGCAGACAGTATCACACATGATAGGATTAGATACACAGCCCAGAAGACAGTATCACACATGATAGGATTAGATACACAGCCCAGCAGACAGTATCACACATGATAGGATTAGATACAGAAGATCATTAGAGAGTATCACACATTATAGAATTAGATACACAGCTCAGCAGACAGTATCACACATGATAGGATTAGATACACAGCTCAGCAGAGAGTATCACACATGATAGGATTAGATACATAGCCTAGCAGACAGTATCACACAGGATATGATTAGATACACAGCTCAGCAGACAGTATCACACATGATAGGATTAGATACACAGCTCAGCAGACAGTATCACACATGATAGGATTAGATACACAGCCCAGTAGAAAGTATCACACATGATAGGATTAGATACAAAGCCCAGCAGACAGTATCACACATGATAGGATTAGATACACAGCTCAGAAGACTGTATTACACATGATAGGATTAGATACAAAGCCCATCAGACAGTATCACACATGATAGGATTAGATACACAGCTCAGCAGACAGTAGCACACATGATATGATTAGATACACATCTCAGCAGACAGTATCACACATGATAGGATTAGATACACAGCTCAGCAGACAGTATCACACATGATAGGATTAAATACACAGCCCAGCAGACAGTATCACACATGATAGGATTAGATACACAGCCCAGAAGACAGTATCACACATGATAGGATTAGATACACAGCCCAGCAGACAGTATCACACATGATAGGATTAAATACACAGCCCAGCAGACAGTATCACACATGATAGGATTAGATACACAGCTCAGCAGACAATATCACACATGATAGGATTAGATACACAGCTCAGCAGACAATATCACACATGATAGGATTAGATACACAGCTCAGCAAACAGTATCACACATGATAGGATTAGATACACAGTTCAGCAGACAGTATCACATGTGATAGGATTAGATACAGTGTCTCAGCAGACAGTATCACACATGATAGGATTAAATACACAGCCCAGCAGACATTATCACACATGATAGGATTAGATACACAGCCCAGAAGACAGTATCACACATGATAGGATTAGATACACAGCCCAGCAGACAGTATCACACATGATAGGATTAGATACAGCAGATCATTAGAGAGTATCACACATGATAGGATTAGATACACAGCTCAGCAGAGAGTATCACACATGATAGGATTAGATACATAGCCTAGCAGACAGTATCACACATGATATGATTAGATACACAGCTCAGCAGAGAGTATCACACATGATAGGATTAGATACATAGCCTAGCAGACAGTATCACACATGATAGGATTAGATACACAGCCCAGCAGACAGTATCACACATGATAGGATTAGATACACAGCCCAGCAGACAGTATCACACATAATAGGATTAGATACACAGCCCAGCAGACAGTATCACACATGATAGGATTAGATACACAGCTCAGCAGACTGTATTACACATGATAGGATGAGATACACAGCTCAGCAGACTGTATCACACATGATAGGATTAGATACAAAGCCCAGCAGACAGTATCACACATGATAGGATGAGATACACAGCTCAGCAGACAGTATCACACATGATAGGATTAGATACACAGCTTAGTAGACAGTATCACACATGATAGGATGAGATACACAGCTTAGTAGACAGTATCACACGATAGGATTAGATACACAGCTTAGCAGACAGTATCACACATGATAGGATTAGATACACAGCTCAGTAGACAGTATCACACATGATAGGATTAGATACACAGCTCAGCAGACTGTATTACACATGATAGGATTAGATACACAGCTCAGTAGACTGTATCACACATGATAGGATTAGATACACAGCTCAGTAGACAGTATCACACATGATAGGATTAGATACACAGCTCAGCAGACAGTATCACACATGATAGGATTAGATACACAGCTTAGTAGACAGTATCACACATGATAGGATGAGATACACAGCTTAGTAGACAGTATCACACATGATAGGATTAGATACACAGCTTAGTAGACAGTATCACACATGATAGGATTAGATACACAGCTTAGTAGACAGTATCACACGATAGGATTAGATACACAGCTCAGCAGACAGTATCACACATGATAGGATTAGATACACAGCTCAGTAGACAGTATCACACATGATAGGATTAGATACACAGCTCAGCAGACTGTATTACACATGATAGGATTAGATACACAGCTCAGTAGACTGTATCACACATGATAGGATTAGATACACAGCTCAGTAGACAGTATCACACATGATAGGATTAGATACACAGCTCAGCAGACAGTATCACACATGATGCCTGTTGGCTGTCTGGATATGCTGGAAGTTGTAGTTTTGCAACAGCTGGAGGCACCCTGTTTGAAAAACACTGACGACCATGGACCGGTGTCACTTTCCATGTTTTCACAATGGATTTTTTATTATTACTTTTGTTTTTTCTCCGCAGCCCTCGCCCCAACCCTGGCAATTGAAGTTTACACTGACCGAGAGGTTCACGGCACCGTGGGGTCCAAGGTCCACCTGTCCTGCACATTCTGGTCCAGCGAATGGATCTCAGACGACATCTCGGTGACCTGGCACTACCAGCCGGACAACAGCAGGGACACCTATTCGGTAAGACACCTATTCGGTAGGAGATGTAGTGATCATGGCTGCAGGACGACCCCTTTAGGCGACGCTCACATGGCGGAAATTCTGCTATTCCACTCAAAATATTCCGTATTGCAAACAGAATTCTGCAGAATTTTAGCAGTTTCACGGAATTTTAACAGAATTTTGGCAGAAATTCCGTGTGCTCGATACAGAATTCTGCCGAAATTCTGCGGAATCCCCGTTCAATTAATTGTGCAGTAAATTTTGCGGAATTTCCAAGCAGAATTTTTCCGGCGGATCTCTGCACGAAAAATTCCTCTGTGTGAACATTGCCTCACCCTAGTCCAGTGTTTCCCAACCAGGGGTGCCTCCAGCTGTTGCAAAACTACGACTCCCAGCCTGTTGAACTGTATAGTAGTATATAGTATAGGTCAGTGTTTCCCAACCAGGGTGCCTCCAGCTGTTGCAAAACTACAACTCCCAGCATGCCCGGACAGCCTTTGGCTGTCCGGGCACGCTGGGAGTTGTAGTTTTGCAACAGCTGGAGGCACCCTGGTTGGGAAACACTGCCCTAGTTTGTAATGGCTGAGAACAGGAGGCTGTATTAATTTGCACGGGATTAAAGGGGTACTCCGCCCTTAGACATTTTCTCCTCTATCCAAAGGATAGGGAATAAGATGTCTGATTGCAGAGGCTTCCGCCACTGGGGACCCCCGCAATCTCCCTGCTGCACCCGGCGTTCGTTTAGAGCGTGGGGTGCAGCGCCGGAGGCTTGTGATGCCATGGCCGCGCCCCACTCGTGACATCACAGCCACGCCCCGTCAATGCAAGTCTATGGGAGGGGGTGTGATGGCCGTCACGCCCCCTTCCATAGACTTGCATTGAGGGGCGTGGCCATGATGTCACGAGTGGGGCGTGGCCGTGATGTCACCAGCCTCTGCGAAGTTCGCTCCATGCACCGAATGTCTGGGGTGCCGCAGCCGAGATTGCAGGGGACCCCCGCGGTCAGACATATTATTCCCTATGTTTGGATAGGGGATTAGATGTCTAGGGGCGGGGTACCCCTTTAAGAGTAAGGCTAGCCTTGTGAGTGTGGTGTCCCTAAAAATCCAACGTGGTGACCTGGTGCCCTTTTATTTGGCAGATATTTCACTTCAGCAAGGGACAAGCCCATATAGACGACACAGGGATATTTAAGGATCGTATAGAGTGGGTAGGGTACCCCCGGAGTAAGGACGGCTCCATCATCCTCCACAATCTAGAATATTCCGACAACGGAACCTTCACCTGCGATGTCAAGAACCCACCGGATGTGGTTGGAAAGTCATCGTATGTTCACCTGCTGGTCTTTGAAAAAGGTGAGGATCCATTACTGCGGAGTCTGTATATTGGGGGACGATGTCTGTATGGAGGGTCTGTCCTGCCATAAACACACTGAGGCCCCATGAGAAGATCCACTAATATCATCTCTTCCCTCTCAGGCCCGGTCCGCGCTGGCCTGGTCCTGGGCATCATTATTGCGGCCGTCCTGGGGCTGGTGATAATCGTGGCAATCCTGGCGTACCTCATACGTTACTGCTGGCTGAGGAGACAGATCCGGGTACAGAGGGAGCTCAGGTAGGTGCAGGTGGTGACCGGAGCAGTGGGGGGGCGCTGTTACTTGCCCCAGGGCATTACCCTCCTCCGCCCATTGTCTCTATAGTCACCTCAATGTCTCTTTCTGTTTTCAGTGCCCTAGAAAGAGGGAAACTCCACAAACTATCCAAACTCTCCAAAAGTGCCAGACAGGTGAGTGAAGTGTGAACTGTGTCCTAGAAACCACCCTATATAATCCTGTGTCTTATCCTGTACTCCAGTCACCTCCAGATCTGCATTTTATCCTATACTCCAGTCACCTCCAGATCTGCATTATATCCTATACTCCAGTCACCTCCAGATCTGCATTATATCCTATACTCCAGTCACCTCCAGATCTGCATTATATCCTATACTCCAGTCACCTCCAGATCTGCATTATATCCTGTACTCCAATCACCTCCAGATCTGCATTATATCCTATACTCCAGTCACCTCCAGATCTACATTATATCCTATACTCCAGTCACCTCCAGATCTGCATTATATCCTGTACTCCAATCACCTCCAGATCTGCATTATATCCTGTACTCCAATCACCTCCAGATCTGCATTATATTCTGTACTCCAATCACCTCCAGATCTACATTATATCCTATACTCCAGTCACCTCCAGATCTGCATTATATCCTGTACTCCAATCACCTCCAGATCTGCATTATATTCTGTACTCCAATCACCTCCAGATCTACATTATATCCTATACTCCAGTCACCTCCAGATCTGCATTATATCCTATACTCCAGTCACCTCCAGATCTGCATTATATCCTGTACTCCAATCACCACCAGATCTACATTATATCCTATACTCCAGATCTACATTATATCCTATACTCCAATCACCACCAGATCTACATTATATCCTATACTCCAGTCACCTCCAGATCTGCATTATATCCTGTACTCCAATCACCACCAGATCTACATTATATCCTATACTCCAGATCTACATTATATCCTATACTCCAGTCACCTCCAGATCTACATTATATCCTATACTCCAGTCACCTCCAGATCTGCATTATATCCTATACTCCAGATCTACATTATATCCTATACTCCAATCACCACCAGATCTACATTATATCCTATACTCCAGTCACCTCCAGATCTGCATTATATCCTGTACTCCAATCACCACCAGATCTACATTATATCCTATACTCCAGATCTACATTATATCCTATACTCCAGTCACCTCCAGATCTACATTATATCCTATACTCCAGTCACCTCCAGATCTGCATTATATCCTATACTCCAGATCTACATTATATCCTATACTCCAATCACCACCAGATCTACATTATATCCTATACTCCAGTCACCTCCAGATCTGCATTATATCCTGTACTCCAATCACCACCAGATCTACATTATATCCTATACTCCAGATCTACATTATATCCTATACTCCAGTCACCTCCAGATCTACATTATATCCTATACTCCAGTCACCTCCAGATCTGCATTATATCCTGTACTCCAGTCACCTCCAGATCTACATTATATCCTATACTCCAGTCACCTCCAGATCTACATTATATCCTGTACTCCAATCACCTCCAGATCTGCATTATATCCTATACTCCAATCACCTCCAGATCTGCATTATATCCTATACTCCAGTCACCTCCAGATCTGCATTATATCCTGTACTCTAGTCCAGTGTTTCCCAATCAGGGTGCCTTCAGCTGATGCAAAACTACAACTTCCAGTATGCCAAAGGCTGTCCGGGCATACTGGGAGTTGTAGTTTTGCAACAGCTGGAGGCACCCTGGTTGGGAAACACTGCTCTAGTCACATCTAAAGCTGCATCGATGCCTGTATTCTGGTCAGATCAGGCTGAAGATGACTAAACCCAGTAACCCTTTCTCCGCCATCTTTGTGTCTTCCAGGCCCCGCTCCTCTCCATGTTAGACCAATCCAGAAGCTTCAAATCCAGCGATAAGAAACCCAAAGGGATCGGAGACTCCCGCAAAGACAGGAAATAGCAATTAGCAGGCAGGGAAGGTACACATAAGGCAGAGTCGGAGTCCCCCCGAAGCTCCAAGGTGGTCTACACCATCGAGATGGAGCTGCGGGGAGACGAGGACGGGGATCAGCCCCGCCGAGCCGCTGTAAAGTCTCCCAGCAAGAACAGCCTCAAAAACGCCTTAAAGAACTTAATCAAAAGTGACTCAGAGAAACACCCTTAATCCGTCCGAGAGCAGTGGGGCCCCGGGTGTGGACACTTCCACATTGGTCGGGTCACACCCAACACCCCCCCCCGGATCCCCACTGGTCTCGCACTGCGGCTAATGCCTTATCATAACATTTTGTGTAAATCGTAGACCATTGTGTATCGTACCTTTCCCTGCGGGAAACTAGCAAGAACTTTCTGAGAAACCAAGAATTACAGTAGGACTCCTCCAGGACACCGGGGGGCGCCATCTTTATCACTCTAGGGGTGGCTGCAATGCCATGTAATGCAAACTCTACCCAACCAGAGCAGCACTCGGTTATCAGCAGGATGCGGGGTAACCATGGTAGTCACCCACATCTGGGATTTGGGGTTCCTCCTGCTGGGACCTGTCTGGGGCCTCAGCCAATCAGGTGAGGCCTTATAACAAAGTCACCCTCGTGTACAAGTATCGCCCTTTCTGCCTCTCTCCAGGGCGATATTTCTACAGCTTTAACCCCTTAGCCACCTACCAATGTCTAAAGGGCTGTTAAGGCATTAATGGCTTCTTTTAACCCCAAAGCTGCTGCATCGGCCAACTGCAGCGTCCATTGTGGTTTAAAAGAAGATATTAATAACCGGTACCGTAAATCCCAGAATATAAGACACCCCATCCCCAGGGGCATCTGGTAGGGTGATAATACTGTAAATATTAGATATTATACCCAGCATTTGTCTTTACATCATGATATCGTAAATATCTGTATATACGACCAGCTTAGTTTATCAGCGGACATATACTTGACTATACCGTAAATACCAGTTTATAAGCCCAGCGTCATTCATCAACCTGAAGAGCTTCTATGAGGTGATGATGCTTAACTCCAGTGTTATATACCATAAATCCTAGAATATAAATCCTGCCTGAATACAGTAAATAACAGAATAGAAATCCTCCTTACCATGTAGTCTCAGATTGGCTGTTTATACTTAATCTTACCCTAATACCGTAAGTATCAGACTATAGAGCCAGCATGGTTCATCATGCTCCTGTGTGATACCTGTTACCATATATATGAGATTATAGGGCTATCAGGGTTAATCACACACTAGTGCAGTGGTCTCCAACCTGCGGACCTCCAGATATTGCAAAACTACAACTCCCAGCATGCCCGGACAGCCGACGGCTGTCCGGGCATGCTGGGAGTTGCAGTTTTGCAACATCTGGAGGTCCGTAGGTTTGAGACCACTGCGTTAGTGTGATACTTGTTACCGTAAATCTCAGACAAATCTCAGCAGTGCTCATTGTACATTTCACAGTGTGATACCTGTTACCGTAATTATCAGACTATAGGGTCATCAGGGTTCATCACATGCCAATCTGTTACCGTAATGATCAGACTATATGTCCAGCATTGCTCATTGCGCTCAGTACATCTGACAGTGTGATTGATACCTGTCACCGTAATTATCAGACTATAGGTTCATCACATGTCAGTGCGCTACCTGTTACCATAATTATCTGACTATATGTCCAGCATTGCTCACTCAGTACATCTGACAGTGTTATACCTGTTACCGTAATTATCAGACTACAGGGTCATCAGGTTTCATCACATGCCAACTTGTTACCGTAATTATCAGACTATAGGGTCATCCTCTTACTGTAATTATCAGACTATAGGGTCATCAGGGTTCATCACATGCCAACCTGTTACCGTAATTATCAGACTATAGGGTCATCCTCTTACTGTAATTATCAGACTATAGGGTCATCAGAGTTGATCACATGCCAGTGTGCTACCTGTTACCGTAATTATCAGACTGTAGGGTCATCAGGGTTCATCACATGCCAACCTGTTACCGTAATTATCAGACTATAGGGTCATCCTGTTACTGTAATTATCAGACTATAGGGTCATCAGGGTTCATCACATGCCAGTGTGCTGCCTGTTACCATAATTATCAGACTATATGTCCAGAATTGCTCATTGCGCTCAGTACATCCAACAGTGTGATACCTGTTACCATAATGATCAGATTATGGGGTCACAGTGTGATACCTGTTACCATAATGATCAGATTATGGGGTCACAGTGTGATACCTGTTACCATAATTATCAGACTAAAGGGTCATCAGGGTTCATCACATGCCAATGTGCTGTTACCATAATTATCAGACTATAGGGTCACAGTGTGCTGTTACCATAATTATCAGACTATAGGGTCATCAGGGTTCATCACACCGGATCTGTTACCGTAATGATCAGACTACGTGTCCAGCATTGCTCATTGCCTCCTCCCCAGGTGATACTACACACTGTGATCCTGATTCCTCCGACCTTCTTGAGTTCTCTGCAGGTCTCCAGTCTGGAGTTTAGCGTCACTGTCAGGATATTTCGTGTCTCGTCCTTCATTGTTCACGGTGCTGCATCATTCGCCATTTTTGTGGCGGGAAACTGATAGAGAATGAAGTTTCCTGTGTATTTTGTGTATAGACAAGGTGAATCCTCACACGTTCTTCTGGCCCTTTTGTCATTAAGAATTAACCGCTTTGACGATTTTTTATGATTTTTCAGTATTTTTCTGACTCGTAGTGATGAAGCCTATTCACAGCGAACAGACCAGACTTGACAATTGAGGTTATGGGGGTCCCCGGCAGCAAAGCATCCAGGGACTTCCAATATGGCCGCACAGAAAACACTTTAAGTGGGCGATGTCTCCGTTGCGGTGTCCGTGCGGACGGTCATCCTCAATGCTCCCCAATCCGAATCAGCAACGGCCACGTCCGCCCGATATGTGTGTATAAATGTATGTAAATACAGATGTGACCCCTGTACAAAGCCACAGCACACAGACCTCCGGACCATTAATAGTTAATAAAAACTGACAACCTGAATACAGTCTCCTTGTTTTATTGTAACGTCATCTAGAGGCCTGCAGAACATTGCACCCTGTACCTGCTGACAGTGTTATATCCTGAAGATTATTACACCTCTGACCTCTCTATAGATACATAGTGATATATCCTGCAGACTATTACACCTCTGACCTCTCTATAGATACATAGTGATATATCCTGCAGATTATTACACATCTGACCTCTCTATAGATACATAGTGATATATCCTGCAGATTATTACACCTGTGACCTCTCTACAGATACATAGTGATATATCCTGCAGATTATTACACATCTGACCTCTCTATAGATACATAGTGATATATCCTGCAGATTATTACACCTCTGACCTCTCTATAGATACATAGTGATATATCCTGCAGATTATTACACCTCTGACCTCTCTATAGATACATAGTGATATATCCTGCAGATTATTACACCTCTAACCTCTCTATAGATACATAGTGATATATCCTGCAGATTATTACACCTCTGACCTCTCTATAGATACATAGTGATATATCCTGCAGATTATTACACATCTGACCTCTCTATAGATACATAGTGATATATCCTGCAGATTATTACACCTCTGACCTCTCTATAGATACATAGTGATATATCCTGCAGACTATTACACCTCTGACCTCTCTATAGATACATAGTGATATATCCTGCAGACTATTACACCTCTGACCTCTCTATAGATACATAGTGATATATCCTGCAGATTATTACACCTCTTACCCCTCTATAGATACATAGTGATATATCCTGCAGATTATTACACCTCTGACCTCTCTATAGTTACATAGTGATATATCCTGCAGAGTATTACACCTCTGACCTCTATATATATACATAGTGATATATCCTGCAGATTATTACACCTCTGACCTCTCTATAGATACATAGTGATATATCCTGCAGATTATTACACCTCTGACCTCTCTATAGATACATAGTGATATATCCTGCAGATTATTACACCTCTGACCTCTCTAAAGATACATAGTGATATATCCTGCAGATTATTACACCTCTGACCTCTCTATAGTTACATAGTGATATATCCTGCAGAGTATTACACCTCTGACCTCTATATATATATACATAGTGATATATCCTGCAGATTATTACACCTCTGACCTCTCTATAGATACATAGTGATATATCCTGCAGATTATTACACCTCTGACCTCTCTATAGATACATAGTGATATATCCTGCAGACTATTACACCTCTGACCTCTCTATAGATACATAGTGATATATCCTGCAGATTATTACACCTCTGACCTCTCTATAGATACATAGTGATATATCCTGCAGATTATTACACCTCTAACCTCTCTATAGATACATAGTGATATATCCTGCAGATTATTACACCTCTGACCTCTCTATAGATACATAGTGATATATCCTGCAGATTATTACACATCTGACCTCTCTATAGATACATAGTGATATATCCTGCAGATTATTACACCTCTGACCTCTCTATAGATACATAGTGATATATCCTGCAGATTATTACACCTCTGACCTCTCTATAGATACATAGTGATATATCCTGCAGATTATTACACCTCTGACCTCTCTAAAGATACATAGTGATATATCCTGCAGATTATTACACCTCTGACCTCTCTATAGTTACATAGTGATATATCCTGCAGAGTATTACACCTCTGACCTCTATATAGATACATAGTGATATATCCTGCAGATTATTACACATCTGACCTCTCTATAGATACATAGTGATATATCCTGCAGATTATTACACCTCTGACCTCTCTATAGATACATAGTGATATATCCTGCAGATTATTACACCTCTGACCTCTCTATAGATACATAGTGATATATCCTGCAGATTATTACACCTCTGACCTCTCTATAGATACATAGTGATATATCCTGCAGATTATTACACCTCTGACCTCTCTAAAGATACATAGTGATATATCCTGCAGATTATTACACCTCTGACCTCTCTATAGATACATAGTGATATATCCTGCAGACTATTACACCTCTGACCTCTCTATAGATACATAGTGATATATCCTGCAGATTATTACACCTCTGACCTCTCTATAGATACATAGTGATATATCCTGCAGACTATTACACCTCTGACCTCTCTATAGATACATAGTGATATATCCTGCAGACTATTACACCTCTGACCTCTCTATAGATACATAGTGATATATCCTGCAGATTATTACACCTCTTACCCCTCTATAGATACATAGTGATATATCCTGCAGATTATTACACCTCTGACCTCTCTATAGTTACATAGTGATATATCCTGCAGAGTATTACACCTCTGACCTCTATATATATACATAGTGATATATCCTGCAGATTATTACACCTCTGACCTCTCTATAGATACATAGTGATATATCCTGCAGATTATTACACCTCTGACCTCTCTATAGATACATAGTGATATATCCTGCAGATTATTACACCTCTGACCTCTCTAAAGATACATAGTGATATATCCTGCAGATTATTACACCTCTGACCTCTCTATAGATACATAGTGATATATCCTGCAGACTATTACACCTCTGACCTCTCTATAGATACATAGTGATATATCCTGCAGATTATTACACCTCTGACCTCTCTATAGTTACATAGTGATATATCCTGCAGAGTATTACACCTCTGACCTCTATATATATACATAGTGATATATCCTGCAGATTATTACACCTCTGACCTCTCTATAGATACATAGTGATATATCCTGCAGAGTATTACACCTCTGACCTCTATATACATAGTGATATATCCTGCAGATTATTATACCTCTGTCCTCTCTATAGATACATAGTGATATATCCTGCAGACTATTACACCTCTGACCTCTCTATAGATACATAGTGATATATCCTGCAGACTATTACACCTCTGTCCTCTATAGATACATAGTGATATATCCTGCAGATTATTACACCTGACCTCTCTACAGATACAGTGATATATCCTGCAGACTATTACACCTCCGACCTCTCTATAGATACATAGTGATATATCCTGCAGACTATTACACCTCTGACCTCTCTATAGATACATAATGATATATCCTGCAGATTATTACACCACTGACCTCTCTATAGATACATAGTGATATATCCTGCAGATTATTACACCACTGACCTCTCTATAGATACATAGTAATATATCCTGCAGATTATTACACCACTGACCTCTCTATAGATACATAGTGATATATACTGCAGATTATTACACCTGACCTCTCTACAGATACATAGTGATATATCCTGCAGATTATTACACCTCTGTCCTCTCTATAGATACATAGTGATATATCCTGCAGATTATTACACCTCTGACCTCTCTATAGATACATAGTGATATATCCTGCAGATTATTACACCTCTGACCTCTATAGATACATAGTGATATATCCTGCAGATTATTACACCTCTGTCCTCTCTAGATACATAGTGATATATCCTGCAGATTATTACACCGCTGACCTCTCTATAGATACATAGTGATATATCCTGCAGACTATTACACCTCTGACCTCTCTACAGATACATAGTGATATATGCTGCAGATTATTACACCTCTGACCTCTCTATAGATACATAGTGATATATCCTGCAGACTATTACACCTCTGACCTCTCTATACATAGTGATATATCCTGCAGACTATTACACCTCTGTCCTCTCTATAGATACATAGTGATATATCCTGCAGATTATTACACCTCTGACCTCTCTATAGATACATAGTGATATATCCTGCAGATTATTACACCTCTGACCTCTCTATAGATACATAGTGATATATCCTGCAGATTATTACACCTCTTACCTCTCTATAGATACATAGTGATATATCCTGCAGATTATTACACCTCTGACCTCTATAGATACATAGTGATATATCCTGCAGACTATTACACCTCTGTCCTCTCTATAGATACATAGTGATATATCCTGCAGACTATTACACCTCTGACCTCTCTATAGATACATAGTGATATATCCTGCAGATTATTACACCTCTGACCTCTCTATAGATACATAGTGGTATATCCTGCAGATTATCACACCACTGACCTCTCTAGAAATCTGCAGATCATCGCTCTGTTCACTTCATAGTTTGAAAGAAACATCAAATGTTAGTGTCCTACTTTTATATTATTTTATTACTTAAACATGCTGAAATATCCCAAAAATGTGGTTATCCTATAAGAGTCCACAGTGAAGTCTGGAGATGTGAGAAGTGGCCAAGGCTCAGGAGAATAAGGGTTAAACTTTGGGGCGCCCCTTGGTCAGTGTTGTCATAAAATGGGGCTGGCGTCTGTCATAAATAAGTTAACCAGCCATCTGCAACCTGTGACAGGCAGACAGGGAATGCTGATCATTGTAGTTCCACAGCAGATGGAGGGTCCAGGATGCAGACAATTGATATGAATGATTCGCTTACATGGGACTGCACCAGGGATTTCTGAATATTCTGTAGGTGCCAAAAAACAACCACTAGATGGCAGCAAAGTCCTAGAGGGAATTGAGGATGACACAAGGAGCTCTGCAGTAGGCTGCGTCTTCCTACAACAGTGCTTCCCAACCAATGTGCCTCCAGCTGTTGCAAAACTACAACTCCCAGCATGCCCGGACAGCCTTTGGCTGTCCGGGCATGCTGGGAGTTGTAGTTTTGCAACAGCTGGAAGCACCCTGGTTGGGAAGCACTCTCTTGGAGACATGTCAAAAGTTTTGATCCCGACGCATCTCTTTCTCATACAGAAGATTCCTCAGGGGACATGAGTTTATCACAACTGCAGTCTGATGGGATATGTAACAACTAGGACAGCCAAATAGTCTGTTGTGCTCTTATAGTGGGAGATTTATTAAAACCTGTGCAGAGGAAAAGTTGCCCAGAGCAACCAATCAGATCGCTTCTTTCATTTTTAACAAGGCCTCTTCAAAATGAAAGAAGTGATCTGATTGGTTGCTATCGGCAGCTATTCCTCTGCACAGGTTTTGATAAATCTCCCCAATAGTGAGGGGATTCAACCAGTGTTTCCCAACCAATGTGGCTCCAGGTATTGCAAAACTACAATTCCCAGCATGCCCGGACAGCCGTTGGCTGATTTTCGGCTGTCAGGGCATGCTGGGAGTTGTAGTTTTGCAACAGCTGGGGGCATCCTGGTCAGGAAATACTGCTCTCGTTGTTTCAAAACCTAGTCTTCGGCTGTCCGGGCATGCTGAGAGTTGTAGTTTTGCAACAGCTGGAGGAACGCTGCTTAGGAAACACTGCTCTTGCTGTTGCAAAACCAAATTTTTGGCTCTCCGGGCATTCTGGGAGTTGTAGTTTTGAAACAGCTGGAGGCACACTAGTCAGGATACACTGCTCTCGTTGTTGCAAAACCTAGTCTTCAGCTGTCCGGGCATGCTGGGAGTAGTAGTTTTGCAATAGCTGGAGGCACACTGGTTGGGGAACACTGTCCTACAACATTGATGGACTATCCGAATCGGGAGGAAGGAGCCCCCATTGTTATGTGAAGACCCCAACATCAGTATAGCAAAGGTGTCAAATTAGCTGCATGTTTCGAGTGGTTCATGGGTTGTTGGTTTGGTCCATTGTGATGGTCGATGACAAGTGCAGGTTAGGATACAGGGAGCATGCCTTGATATAAGGGTAAGGACCCCCAGACGGTCTACACATGCCGGCAAACCAGACTACAGCTGCCATTACAGAGCTGCCATAAAGTCGCCTTCATATTGTAGTGCACAAAAGTCTCTCATCTATCAGATTGACTATACCCAGGAGAGTATGTACAGGGCGGCCAGTGGGTATTCTGCCTGAGGATGGCATCGGCCACTCACGCAAGCATTCATATAAATTAAGGGTGGGGTGGGGGGGGGGGATAGGTAATGTTTGGGGGACTGTAGATATAATGCCCCATTTATTTTATCCGGCTCGTCCCTTATAGAAAAGGAAGTGCAGAATCAGTATAAGAGGTCGGAGGCAACATGATCATGGGCTGGGGTCCTGCTTCCTCTTCTGAAACCGACGAAACTTGTTCTGAATGGCCAGTGCCGCTTTTTCTGTCTCTGGAGCATTCAGGTCAATGTCAACCTCCTCCTCCACCTTCTCTGAGTTACCAGCTTTATCTGTGAAGAAGTCAGATCGGAGAACATCATTATAATGCTGCCCCCTATATACAAGGATATAACTACTATAATACTGCCCCCTATATACAAGAATATAACTACTATAACACTGCTCCCTATATACAAGAATATAACTACTATAATACTGCTCCTATATATAAGAATATAACTACTATAATACTGCTCCTATATACAAGAATATAACTACTATAATACTGCTCCTATATATAAGAATATAACTACTATAATACTGCTCCTCTATATAAGAATATAACTACTATAATACTGCTCCTATATACAAGAATATAACTACTATAATACTGCCCCTATATACAAGAATATAACTACTATAATACTGGTTCTATATACAAGAATATAATTACTATAATACTGCTCCTATATACAAGAATATAACTACTATAATAATGCTCCTATATACAAGAATATAACTACTATAATACTGCCCCCTATATACAAGAATATAACTACTATAATACTGCTCCTATATACAAGAATATAACTACTATAATACTGCCTCCTATAAACAAGAATATAACTACTATAATACTGCTACTATATACAAGAATATAACTACTATAATAATGCCCCTATATACAAGAATATAACTACTATAATACTGCCCCTATATACAAGAATATAACTACTATAATACTGCTCCTATATACAAGAATATAACTACTATAATACTGCTCCTATATACAAGAATATAACTACTATAATAATACTCTCTATATACAGGAATATAACTACTATAATACTGCTCCTATATACAAGAATATAACTACTATAATACTGCTCCTATATACAAGAATATAACTACTATAATACTGCTCCTATATACAAGAATATAACTACTATAATACTGCTCCTATATACAAGAATATAACTACTATAATACTGCCTCCTATATACAAGAATATACCTACTATAATACTGCTCCTATATACAAGAATATAACTACTATAATACTGCTCCTATATACAAGAATATAACTACTATAATACTGCTCCTATATACAAGAATATAACTACTATAATACTGCTCCTATATACAAGAATATAACTACTATAATACTGCTCCTATATACAAGAATATAACTACTATAATACTGCCTCCTATAAACAAGAATATAACTACTATAATACTGCTACTATATACAAGAATATAACTACTATAATAATGCCCCTATATACAAGAATATAACTACTATAATACTGCCCCTATATACAAGAATATAACTACTATAATACTGCTCCTATATACAAGAATATAACTACTATAATACTGCTCCTATATACAAGAATATAACTACTATAATAATACTCTCTATATACAGGAATATAACTACTATAATACTGCTCCTATATACAAGAATATAACTACTATAATACTGCCCCTATATACAAGAATATAACTACTATAATACTGCCCCTATATACAAGAATATAACTACTATAATAATACTCTCTATATACAGGAATATAACTACTATAATACTGCTCCTATATACAAGAATATAACTACTATAATACTACCTCCTATATACAAGAATATAACTACTATAATACTGCCTCCTATATACAAGAATATAACTACTATAATACTGCTCCTGTATACAAGAATATAACTATGTAAAGAATGAAGAGATGTCCAGCGCAGATTCCAAGCAATACGAAACAATTTATTCAGCAGTAACACGACATGATGACAGGTAGGTGACGCGTTTCAGCCACAATCTGCGGCCTTAGTCATATGACTAAGGCCGCAGATTGTGGCTGAAACGCGTCACCTACCTGTCATCATGTCGTGTTACTGCTGAATAAATTGTTTCGTATTGCTTGGAATCTGCGCTGGACATCTCTTCATTCTTTACATAGTTATATTCTTGTATTATTATACGAGTTGTGGTTCAGTCTCGTCCGAGACGCAGAAAGGGCGTACGAGTGAGCTGTGCCTAACACTTTGGACTTTTTAAGAATATAACTACTATAATACTGCCTCCTATATACAAGAATATAACTACTATAATACTGCCTCCTATATACAAGAATATATCTACTATAATACTGCTCCTATATACAAGAATATAACTACTATAATACTGCTCCTATATACAAGAATATAACTACTATAATACTGCCTCCTATATACAAGAATATAACTACTATAATACTCCTCCTATATACAAGAATATAACTACTATAATACTGCTCCTATATACAAGAATATAACTACTATAATGCTGCTCCTATATACAAGAATATAACTACTATAATACTGCTCCTATATACAAGAATATAACTACTATTATACTGCCCCTATATACAAGAATATAACTACTATAATACTGCTCCTATCTACAAGAATATAACTACTATAATACTGCTCCTATATACAAGAATATAACTAGTATAATACTGCCTCCTATATACAAGAATATAACTACTATAATACTGCTCCTATATACAAGAATATAACTACTATAATACTGCTCCTATATACAAGAATATAACTACTATAATACTGCTCCTATATACAAGAATATAACTACTATAATACTGCTCTTATATACAAGAATATAACTACTATAATACTGCCCCCTATATACAAGAATATAACTACTATAATACTGCTCCTATCTACAAGAATATAACTACTATAATACTGCTCCTATATACAAGAATATAACTACTATAATACTGCTCCTATATACAAGAATATAACTACTATAATACTGCTCCTATATACAAGAATATAACTACTATAATACTGCTCCTATATACAAGAATATATCTACTATAATACTGCTCCTATATACAAGAATATAACTACTATAATACTGCTCCTATATACAAGAAAATAACTACTATAATACTGCCTCCTATATACAGGAATATAACTACTATAATACTGCTCCTATATACAAGAATATAACTACTATAATACTGCCTCCTATATACAAGAATATAACTACTATAATACTGCCCCTATATACAAGAATATAACTACTATAATACTGCTCCTATATACAAGAATATAACTACTATAATACTGCTCCTATATACAAGAATATAACTACTATAATACTGCCCCTATATACAAGAATATACTACTATAATACTGCCCCTATATACAAGAATATAACTACTATAATACTGCCCCTATATACAAGAATATAACTACTATAATACTGCTCCTATATACAAGAATATAACTACTATAATACTGCTCCTATATACAAGAATATATCTACTATAATACTGCTCCTATATACAAGAATATAACTACTATAATACTGCCCCTATATACAAGAAAATAACTACTATAATACTGCCTCCTATATACAGGAATATAACTACTATAATACTGCTCCTATATACAAGAATATAACTACTATAATACTGCCTCCTATATACAAGAATATAACTACTATAATACTGCCCCTATATACAAGAATATAACTACTATAATACTGCTCCTATATACAAGAATATAACTACTATAATACTGCTCCTATATACAAGAATATAACTACTATAATACTGCCCCCTATATACAAGAATATAACTACTATAATACTGCTCCTATCTACAAGAATATAACTACTATAATACTGCTCCTATATACAAGAATATAACTACTATAATACTGCTCCTATATACAAGAATATAACTACTATAATACTGCTCCTATATACAAGAATATAACTACTATAATACTGCTCCTATATACAAGAATATATCTACTATAATACTGCTCCTATATACAAGAATATAACTACTATAATACTGCTCCTATATACAAGAAAATAACTACTATAATACTGCCTCCTATATACAGGAATATAACTACTATAATACTGCTCCTATATACAAGAATATAACTACTATAATACTGCCTCCTATATACAAGAATATAACTACTATAATACTGCCCCTATATACAAGAATATAACTACTATAATACTGCTCCTATATACAAGAATATAACTACTATAATACTGCTCCTATATACAAGAATATAACTACTATAATACTGCCCCTATATACAAGAATATACTACTATAATACTGCCCCTATATACAAGAATATAACTACTATAATACTGCCCCTATATACAAGAATATAACTACTATAATACTGCTCCTATATACAAGAATATAACTACTATAATACTGCTCCTATATACAAGAATATACCTACTATAATACTGCCCCTATATACAAGAATATAACTACTATAATACTGCCCCTATATACAAGAATATAACTACTATAATACCGCCCCTATATACCAGAATATAACTCTCATACAGTAGACATATCTCACCCTTTTCCTCATTCATGGCGGCCGGGTTTGGAGATGGAATCTCACTTTTGGCTCGTAGCTGGAAAAGAGAAACAAGAGACATAATGTGGAGAGAAGCCATAATGATCCCATCATCCTCTTCCCCTTATAGAGTGTGATCTGCAGGACGGGGACAGGTCATTCAGGGGGTATATTCATCTTATTCTGTACTGTGCGGCTCTATGAGCAGATCCATAGCCCGGGGGGGGGAACCACCATCTGTGAAGCTCTTGGTCTCCGGTTATACATGGACTTTGCCTGAAGGTACTGGATTGGCCTCCATTTTGCCGTAGACAGTGACAGAGAGGAGGCTGGGAGGTGACAGATGCTCTTCATCATATTCTAAAGATGATGGGCCCCCTGGGGCCCAACGAGGATGAGAAGACAGTGACATGCCTATGAATATGTCCTCAGGGGACTGATTTAGGGAACACATTTTGTCTGTTAGGGTCTCTGGTGTTGATGATGTCACTTATCTAGGACAGACCCGGCCATATGTCTCCTCCTCCCATGTGTGATCAGAGCCTAAAAGATCCGGGCCTCAAAATGATGACAGGAGATCCTCAGGCAGGATCAGCAGATCACAACGTCAGATCATCATCCAGTCAGGATCAGCAGATCATTACATCGGATCCTTATCCAGTCAGGATCAGCAGATCACAACGTCAGAACCTCATCCAGTCAGGATCAGCAGATCACAACGTCAGATCATCATCCAGTCAGGATCAGCAGATCATTACATCGGATCCTTATCCAGTCAGGATCAGCAGATCACAACGTCAGAACCTCATCCAGTCAGGATCAGCAGATCACAATGTCAGATTATAATGTTGTTTATATGTAAAACATCTGGATGATGACAACGTTGTGTACCCTTATAAAGATGAGGCTGTAATTTCCATCATAGGTTATAACCTCAACTATGAGAGACAGAATGAGAAAAATCCATAAAATCACATTGTCTGATTTATAAAGAATTTATTTACAAATTATGGTGGAAAATAAATATTTGGTAGATAAGAAAAGTTCATCTCAATACTTTGTTATATCCCCTTTGTTGGTAATGACAGAGGTCACATGTTTTCTGTCTTCACAAGGTTCTCACACTGCTGCTGGTATTTTGGCCCATTCCTCCATGCAGATCTCCTCTAGAGCAGTGATGTTTTGGGGCTGTCGCTGGGCAACATGGAGTTTCAACTCCCTCCAAAGGTTTTCTATGGGGTTGAGATCTGGAGACTGACTAGGCCACTCCAGGACCTTGAAATGCTTCTTATGAAGCCACTCCTTCATTGCCCAGGCGGTGTGTTTGGGATCATTGTCATGCTGAAAGACCCAGCCACGTTTCATCTTCAATGCCCTCGCTGATGGAAGGAGGTTTTCACTCAAAATCTCACGATACATGGTCCCATTCATTCTTTCCTTTACATGGATCAGTCGTCCTGGTCACTTAGCAGAAAAACAGCCCCAAAGCCTGATGTTTCCACCCCCATGATTCACAGTAGGTAATGTGTTCTTTGGATGCAACTCAGCATTCTTTCTCCTCCAAACACGACAAGTTGAGTTTTTACCAAAAAGTTCTACTTTGGTTCCATCTGACCATATGACATTCTCCCAATCCTCTTCGGGATCATCCAAATACTCTCTAGCAAACTTCAGATGGGCCAAGACATGTACTGGCTTAAGCAGGGGGACACGTCTGGCACTGCATGATTTGAGTCCCTGGTGGCGTAGTGTGTTACTGATGGTAGCCTTTGTTTCTTTGGTCCCAACTCTCTGCAGGTCATTCACTAGGTCCCCCCATGTAGTTCTGGGATTTTGTTCACCGTTCTTGTGATCATTTTGACACCACGGGGTGAGATCCTGCGTGGAGCCTCAGAAGGAGGGAGATTATCAGTGGTCTTGTATGTCTTCCATTTTCTAATAATTGCTCCCACAGTTGATTTCTTCACACCAAGCTGTTAGCCTATTGCAGATTCAGTCTTCCCAGCATGGTGCAGGTCTACAATTTTGTTTCTGGTGTCCTTCGACAGCTCTTTGGTCTTGGCCATAGTGGAGTTTGGAGTGTGACTGTTTGAGGTTGTGGACAGGTGTCTTTTATACTGATAACAAGTTCAAACAGGAGCCATTAATACATGTAACGAGTGGAGGACAGAGGAGACTCTTAAAGGGGTACCCCAGCCCTAATACATCTTATCCCCTATCCAAAGGATAGGGGATAAGATGTCTGATTGCAGGGGTCCCACCTGTCATTCAACACTCCGCAGTGCTGGAGGCTCCGAGTGTGTAGCATAATGACCACGGGGCCAGAGTATCGTGACATCACGACTCCGCCCCTGTGTGACATCATGCCCCGCCCCCTCAATGCAAGTCTATGGAAGGGAGCGTGACTGCCATGTTCCACACTCGGAGCCTCCATCGCTGCGGAGAGCTTGGGTGCTGAATGACAAGATTGTGGGGGGTCCCCAGCAGGTGGGACCCCCACAATCAGACATCTTGTCCCCTATTCTTTGGATAGGGGATAAGATGTATTAGGGCCGGAGTACCCCTTTAAAGAAGAAGTTACAAATCTTGGTTGTTTGTACGTGACCAAATACTTATTTTCCACCATAATTTGCAAATTAATTCTTTAAAAATCAGACAATGTGATTTTATGGATTTTTTCTCATTCTGTCTCTCATAGTTGAGGTTATAACCTATGATGGAAATTACAGCCTCATCTTTAAAAGGGGGAGAACTTGTACAATTGGGGGCTGACTAAATACTTTTTTGCCCCACTGTAGATGTTTCCTGTAGGACATTATCTGGACAGACTTGCTAACCCATCACCACTATGAGTGATCATCAATAACCCGCTCTATCAGTATTTCGCAGTATAAGTGCTCCCTGTGTCTTCCGTTTATTAACAAGCATTAACCTGTTGTGTGCCGGCGTGGCTGACCAGAACCGCAACTCTGGGTGCACTGAAGATTTACCTACTGAATTAGGTTCCCATAAAGGGGACCTCCACCTTATAGACTTCTGCGACTCACCATGGTCTTAGAGGGCAACTTAAAAAGATGTTAGCAGAGCTGGGTGACAACCTGGGGAGGGCTGGTAATGACGGCAATTTAAGTTGACACCCAGCTTTCTCAGGCACAGATATAGCTAAGAAGGATAATCTAACTGAGAAATGTATTAAATCTCTAAGTTCTGAGGACAATGACAAATCTCCGTCCGCTGAGGCCATGAGGGACTCATCATGTAAGTAACGCTCCGGGCCCTAGGAGACGGCGCTGACAAGATTAATGGAAAATCCTCATTTAATAATGGAAGATTCACGTGTGTCCTGAGGTCTCAGACATACTTAAAAGGAAGACCAGTGAGGTGAGGAGGGGCAGAGAGGACAGGAGGAGGCGAGGAGGGGCAGAGGGGACAGGAGGAGCAGAGAGGACAGGAGGAGGCGAGGAGGGGCAGAGGGGACAGGAGGAGGGGCAGAGGGGACAGGAGGAGGGGCAGAGGGGACAGGAGGAGGGGCAGAGGGGACAGGAGGAGGGGCAGAGGGGACAGGAGGAGGTGAGGAGGGGCAGAGGGGACAGGAGGATGCGAGGAGGGGACAGGAGGAGGCAAGGAGGGGCAGAGGGGACAGGAGGAGGCGAGGAGGGGACAGGAGGAGGCGAGGAGGGGACAGGAGGAGGCGAGGAGGGGCAGAGGGGACAGGAGGATACGAGGAGGGACAGAGGGGACAGGAGGAGGGGCAGAGGGGACAGGAGGAGGTGAGGAGGGGACAGGAGGATGCGAGGAGGGGACAGGAGGAGGCGAGGAGAGGCAGAGGGGACAAGATGAGGTGAGGAGGGGCAGAGGGGACAGAAGGAGGCGAGGAGGGGCAGAGGGGACAGGAAGAGGTGAGGAGAGGCAGGAGGAGGCGAGAAGGGGCAGAGGGGACAGGATGAGGCGAGGAGGGGAGAGGGGACTGTAGGAGGCAAGGAGGGGTAGAGGGGACCGGAGGAGACGAGGAGGGGCAGAGGGGACAGGAGGAGGGGCAGAGGGGACAGGAGGAGGGGCAGAGGGGACAGGAGGAGGTGAGGAGGGGTAGAGGGGACAGGAGGAGGCGAGGAGGGGACAGGAGGAGGCGAGGAGGGACAGAGGGGACAGGAGGAGGGGCAGAGGGGACAGGAGGAGGCGAGGAGGGGACAGGAGGAGGCGAGGAGGGGACAGGAGGAGGGGCAGAGGGGACAGGAGGAGGGGCAGAGGGGACAGGAAGAGGTGAGGAGGGGACAGGAGGATGCGAGGAGGGGACAGGAGGAGGCGAGGAGGGGCAGAGGGGACAAGATGAGGTGAGGAGGGGCAGAGGGGACAGAAGGAGGCGAGGAGGGGCAGAGGGGACAGAAGGAGGCGAGGAGGGGCAGAGGGGACAGGAAGAGGTGAGGAGAGGCAGGAGGAGGCGAGAAGGGGCAGAGGGGACAGGATGAGGCGAGGAGGGGAGAGGGGACTGTAGGAGGCAAGGAGGGGTAGAGGGGACCGGAGGAGACGAGGAGGGGCAGAGGGGACAGGAGGAGGGGCAGAGGGGACAGGAGGAGGGGCAGAGGGGACAGGAGGAGGTGAGGAGGGGTAGAGGGGACAGGAGGAGGCGAGGAGGGGACAGGAGGAGGCGAGGAGGGACAGAGGGGACAGGAGGAGGGGCAGAGGGGACAGGAGGAGGCGAGGAGGGGACAGGAGGAGGCGAGGAGGGGACAGGAGGAGGGGCAGAGGGGACAGGAGGAGGGGCAGAGGGGACAGGAGGAGGTGAGGAGGGGCAGAGGGGACAGGAGGAGGCGAGGAGGGGACAGGAGGAGGGGCAGAGGGGACAGGAGGAGGGGCAGAGGGGACAGGAGGATGCGAGGAGGGGACAGGGGACAGGAGGAGGGGCAGAGGGGACAGGAGGAGGGGCAGAGGGGACAGGAGGAGGCGAGGAGGGGACAGGAGGAGGCGAGGAGGGGACAGGAGGAGGCGAGGAGGAGGGGCAGAGGGGACAGGAGGATGCGAGGAGGGGACAGGAGGAGGCGAGGAGGGGACAAGATGAGGTGAGGAGGGGCAGAGGGGACAGAAGGAGGCGAGGAGGGGCAGAGGGGACAGGAGGAGGGGCAGAGAGGACAGGAAGAGGTGAGCAAGGCACAGGAGGAGGCGAGGAGGGGACAGGAAGAGGTGAGGAGAGGCAGGAGGAGGCGAGAAGGGGCAGAGGGGACAGGATGAGGCGAGGAAGGGAGAGGGGGCAGGAGGAGGTGAGAAGTGCAGAGGGGACTGTAGGAGGCAAGGAGGGGTAGAGGGGACCGGAGGAGACGAGGAGGGGCAGAGGGGACAGGAGGAGGCAAGGAGGGGCAGAGGGGACAGGAGGAGGCGAGGAGGGGCCGAGAGGACAGGAGGAGGTGAGGAGGGGTAGAGGGGACAGGAGGAGGCGAGGAGGGGCAGAGGGGACAGGAGGAGGCGAGGAGGGGCAGAGGGGACAGGAGGAGGCGAGGTGGGGCAGAGGGGACAGGAGGAGGCGAGAAGGGGCAGAGGGGACAGGAGGAGGCGAGGAGGGGCAGAGGGGACAGGAGAAGGCGAGGAGGGGCAGAGGGGACAGGAGGAGGCGAGGAGGGGCCGAGGGGACAGGAGGAGGCGAGGAGGGGCCGAGGGGACAGGAGGAGGTAAGGAGGGGCAGAGGGGACAGGAGGAGGCAAGGATGGGCAGAGGGGACAGGAGGAAGCAAGGAGAGGCAAAGGGGACAGGAAGAGGTGAGGAGGGGTAGAGGGGACAGGAAGAGGTGAGGAGGGGTAGAGGGTACAGGAAGAGGTGAGGAGGGGCAGAGGGAACAGGTGGAGGCAAGAAGGGACAGTAGGAGGCGAGGAGGGGCAGAGGGGACAGGAGGAGGCAAGGAGGGGCCGAGGGGACAGGAGGAGGTGAGGAGGGGCAGAGGGGACAGGAGGAGGGGCAGTGAGGGGACAGGATGAGGTGGAGAAGGGGCAGGGGGACAGGATGGGGCAAGGAGAGGCAGGAGGGACAGAGAGGGGACAAGATGAAGGGTAGGGAGGGCAGAGAGGGGACAGGTTGAAGGGTAGGGAGGGCAGAGAGAGGACAGGATGAGGTGCAGGGAGTACAGAGAGGGGACAGGATGAGGGGCAGGGAGGACAGAAAGGGGACAGGATGAGGGCAGAGAGGAAGAGGGGACAGGATGAGGTGCAGGGAGGACAGGATGAAGGGCAGGGAGGACAGGATGAGGTGCAGGGAGTACAGAGAGGGGACAGGATGAGGGGCAGGGAGGACAGAAAGGGGACAGGATGAGGGCAGAGAGGAAGAGGGGACAGGATGAGGGGCAGGGAGGACAGGATGAAGGGCAGGGAGGACAGGATGAGGTGCAGGGAGTACAGAGAGGGGACAGGATGAGGGGCAGGGAGGACAGAGAGGGGACAGGATGGGGGGCAGAGAGGGGACATGATGAGGGGCAGGGAGGACAGAGAGGGGACGGCAGATGATGAGATATTACTACTACAGAGCTTATTCATCCCATAGAATGACCCACCACATTCAGGTTATGAATACTGTGAACTTTCTGTGACCCCCATATACTCCTCTGAGGACAAGCTACTCATATACAGCCCCTCCCTACAGTGGGTAAGGTACCAGTTGGCGGGCACAAGTGATCCGCAATGCGGCCCATCCAACACTGGCACCTGACATGGGGTTACTGGGAGGTGATGACACTGCGGAGGAATCTCATCACACAGGAGTATATGTCTCCATTACCATTTACCACCCCATGGTTTCTTACTCCATCACTTTATTGGTTGTTGTAGCATTAGAAAGGACGAGAGATGGAAAGGTTTCCTGAGCGATAAACCTGAGAGTACTGGAGGATTATAATCTCATCCTATCCTATATAAAATGCATTCGGAAGGTCTACAGATCCCTACAGTGATCATGGTGGGGGCAGCATCATGTCTGGAGGAAACCAGGCACTGCCCATCACCTGCCCAATACCATCCCTACAGTGATCATGGTGGGGGCAGCATCATGTCTGGAGGAGACCAGGCACTGCCCATCACCTGCCCAATACCATCCCTACAGTGATCATGGTGGGGGCAGCATCATGTCTGGGGGAAACCTGGCACTGCCCGTCACCTGCCCAATACCATCCCTACAGTGATCATGGTGGGGGCAGCATTATGTCTGGAGGAAACCAGGTACTACCCATCACCTGCTCAATACCATCCCTACAGTGATCATGGTGGGGGCAGCATCATGTCTGGAGGAAACCAGGTACTACCCATCACCTGCTCAATACCATCCCTACAGTGATCATGGTGGGGGCAGCATCATGTCTGGAGGAAACCAGGCACTGCCCATCACCTGCCCAATACCATCCCTACAGTGATCATGGTGGGGGCAGCATCATGTCTGGGGGAAACCAGGTACTGCCCATCACCTGCCCAATACCATCCCTACAGTGATCATGGTGGGGGCAGCATCATGTCTGGAGGAAACCAGGTACTACCCATCACCTGCTCAATACCATCCCTACAGTGATCATGGTGGGGGCAGCATCATGTCTGGAGGAAACCAGGCACTGCCCATCACCTGCCCAATACCATCCCTACAGTGATCATGGTGGGGGCAGCATCATGTCTGGAGGAAACCAGGCACTGCCCATCACCTGCCCAATACCATCCCTACAGTGATCATGGTGGGGGCAGCATCATGTCTGGAGGAAACCAGGCACTGCCCATCACCTGCCGAATACCATCCCTACAGTGATCATGGTGGGGGCAGCATCATGTCTGGGGGAAACCAGGTACTGCCCATCACCTGCCCAATACCATCCCTACAGTGATCATGGTGGGGGCAGCATCATGTCTGGAGGAAACCAGGCACTGCCCATCACCTGCCGAATACCATCCCTACAGTGATCATGGTGGGGGCAGCATCATGTCTGGGGGAAACCAGGTACTGCCCATCACCTGCCCAATACCATCCCTACAGTGATCATGGTGGGGGCAGCATCATGTCTGGGGGAAACCAGGTACTGCCCATCACCTGCCCAATACTATCCCTACAGTGATCATGGTGGGGGCAGCATCATGTCTGGAGGAAACCAGATACTGCCCATCACCTGCCCAATACCATCCCTACAGTGATCATGGTGGGGGCAGCATCATGTCTGGGGGAACCAGGCACTGCCCATCACCTGCCCAATACCATCCCTACAGTGATCATGGTGGGGGCAGCATCATGTCTGGGGGAAACCAGGCACTGCCCATCACCTGCCCAATACCATCCCTATAGTGATCATGGTGGGGGCAGCATCATGTCTGGGGGAAACCAGGCACTGCCCATCACCTGCCCAATACCATCCCAACAGTGATCATGGTGGGGGTAGCATCATGTCTGGGGGAACCAGGCACTGCCCATCACCTGCCCAATACCATCCCTACAGTGATCATGGTGGGGGCAGCATCATGTCTGGGGGAAACCAGGCACTGCCCATCACCTGCCCAATACCATCCCTACAGTGATCATGGTGGGGGCAGCATCATGTCTGGGGGAACCAGGCACTACCCATCACCTGCCCAATATCATCCCTACAGTGATCATGGTGGGGGCAGCATCATGTCTGGAGGAAACCAGGTACTGCCCATCACCTGCCCAATACCATCCCTACAGTGATCACGGTGGGGGCAGCATCATGTCTGGGGGAAACCAGGCACTGCCCATCACCTGCCCAATACCATCTCTACAGTGATCATGGGGGCAGCATCATGTCTGGGGGAAACCAGGCACTGCCCATCACCTGCCCAATACCATCTCTACAGTGATCATGGGGGCAGCATCATGTCTGGGGGAAACCAGGCACTGCCCATCACCTGCCCAATACCATCCCTACAGTGATCATGGTGGGGGCAGCATCATGTCTGGGGGAAACCAGGCACTACCCATCACCTGCCCAATACCATCCCTACAGTGATCATGGGGGCAGCATCATGTCTGGGGGAAACCAGGTACTGCCCATCACCTGCCCAATACCATCACTACAGTGATCATGGTGGGGGGCAGCATCATGTCTGGGGGAAACCAGGCACTGCCCATCACCTGCCCAATACCATCTCTACAGTGATCATGGTGGGGGCAGCATCATGTCTGGGGGAAACCAGGTACTACCCATCACCTGCCCAATACCATCCCTACAGTGATCATGGTGGGGGCAGCATCATGTCTGGGGGAAACCAGGCACTGCCCATCACCTGCCCAATACCATCTCTACAGTGATCATGGTGGGGGGCAGCATCATGTCTGGAGGAAACCAGGCACTGCCCATCACCTGCCCAATACCATCACTACAGTGATCATGGTGGGGGGCAGCATCATGTCTGGGGGAAACCAGGCACTGCCCATCACCTGCCCAATACCATCCCTACAGTGATCATGGTGGGGGCAGCATCATGTCTGGAGGAAACCAGGCACTGCTCTTCACTGGCCCAATATCTTAGATACCAGCACATCTGTACCCCAGGCTGCTCTTCTGCAGATGGCTCTTTGTCTGGGTGTGAATGACATGTTGGGGGCTTCCTGTAGATAATTTGGAGGGTGACGTGTTCCTGTATAATCTACGTCTCAATTATTTTCTTCCTCCCCGGTTCTGGGTCTCTTGCCATGTGGAGCAGCTGTCGCTCGGTGCCACCCGCTCAGCTTTTACATACACATCCTAATTATCCTAAAAGCTTCCGCGTGGTGTTTCTGCCTCGGTGCCCACACTGAGGACCAACATTTCAGCTCTCGCCTCTCCCTGCCAGATGTACAATGTTACTCGCAGGCAATAAGGCACTCGATGGGGGAGAGCTGCTAGGTCACATGGCCCACAAATCACTCGCAGAAACTTTATAAAGAAGAATACAATGTTAGGGAACATTATGCTGTTGTCTTTATGAATAATATAATAGACAAAAAATCCCCTGAGAACAAATAGAGGATCCTGCGCTAGAATTATAGCTGAGCACACACGTAGTGATCCCTCAACTTACAATAGTTTCAACATACAATGGCTCTGATTTACTAAAGTCCAACTGACTTTTTTTCTCGGCTTATGCGCCTACATTTTTGTCGCACCATCCGTGCGACTAATTCTGCGCCCAAATTTTACACCGCACAACCTACACTTTTGAAAATACTCTGAGTGTTTTGTTTTTTTATTACAAGAAAATGGGCGTGGTTAACCAAGAAATGGGTGTGTTCCCGAAAAAAAGCAGAAATTTCTCAGAGTAATTCCAAAAGCACTCCTGAAAAAGTATGAGTTTGGCTCACAGAATAACCGACAGCAAAGAGGATGTGTAAAAACTACCAAAAGTGAGTGATTTTGGCAAAGGCACAGCTTAACGTGGTGGGGAGTGCTTATTCTATTTTCTTTTTTTTCCCCATTGTTTTACAGTTCTACACAAGGATTTTTAGAATATGCAATGCATTTTAAACTTTAAAATATGCCTTTATTTGTGTGTGTGTGTGTGTATATATATATATATATATATATATATATATATATATATATATATTTTTTTTTTTTTTTTGGGGGGGGGAGGGGGGTTAAACTCCTATATTAGATGGTCTAAGTCCATTACATTTTGTAAGTTCTATTTTGTTGCTTAATTCCCATTACATCTTGTGTTTTGCTTGTTTGGCACATGCTATTGACGATTTGTATTCTATACCCATGTTTTTTTTACCCGGAGTATGTCCGACACATTTCCCCGTGCGACACAAAAAAAAAAAAAAACATGTGATAGAAAATAAACCAACACGTGCGACACATTGGTAAATCAGCTCCCAGAAAAAGAGGAGTGAAATCTAAAACACTCCAGAAAGAACACTGATTTTAGTAAATCAGGGCCAATGTCTTTTCTGGACCATTGTAACTTGAAACCAGATTCAACATACAATGCTACGGACAGTCCAGATCTGTAAAACGTGTTGATGGCTGAAAGAACCGACCAATCAGAATGAGCATTCACTGGTAAAACACCTGTATTACTGAAGTGTATGCACTGACTGATGTTTGGTAGCGCCCCCTACAGTACAGGGAGGTATTACAGGTTCTGTACTCTTCACCTGTCCCAGGGTTAGCTGCTCCTTTGGACACCAGGTGAGGACAGCTCCATTTAACTTTTTTAGAGCACTGTGTACTAGGGATCAACCGATATCGTTTTTTTTTTAGGGCCGATACAGATACTCTGTGGAGGTTAGGGCCGATAGCTGATAACTTATACCGATATTCCGGTATAAGTTATCGGCTATTTACCCCCTGCGACACCGCTGCAGATCATTGATTTAAAGTGGGCGCTTTAAATCAATGTACTGCAGCGGCTTTTGCGGTGCCATAGGCCGCCACCGCCACCCGCCTCTCTCCCCCTGCCTGTCCGGGGGACCCGAGTCCTATCACCGCCACCACTCCCCCTACCGCACCGCCCCGGCCCCATTGCCTCCCCCATCCCCGGTTTTATAATTACCTGTTCCCGGGGTCCACTCTACATCTGGCTCCGGTGGTGTCCTCCTGAGTGGTCACTGTGTGCACTGACGGTGACGTCACGTGTCATTGCGCACAGCGTAACGCAGGACACAGCAGGAGCCAGAAGTAGCGTTGACCCCGGGCCCCAGGAACAGGTAATTATAAAACCGTGGATGGGGGAGGCAATGGGGCCGGGGCGGTGGGGGGTGCGACGCGGTGGGGTGGTGCGGCGGGTCAGGGGTCGCAGTGCATTATCGGCATATCGGCAAGGTAATTGCCGATGCCGATAATGCCCAAAATCGTGATTATCGGCCGATAATATCGGCCAAACTGATAATCGGTCGATCCCTACTGTGTACTGTACAGGACCCTGAAGAGGCTCCTGTCCTCTACATAGACAGTGATTACAGCTCTCAGCAGATCTTTATTACTTTTATATGTAAGGACTTGCTTTATCTGTATTTGTTACACAATTTGCTAATACTTAAAAGGGGTTATCCAGGAAAAAAACATTTTTTATTTATCAACTGGCTCCAGAAAGTTAAACAGATTTGTAAATTACCGTACTTCTATTAAAAAAATCTTAATCCTTTCAGTACTTATGAGCTTCTGAAGTTAAGGTTGTTCTTTACTAAAAAGGATGAAGATTTTTTAATAGAAGTAATTTACAAATCTGTTTAACTTTCTGGAGCCAGTTTACATATATCTAAAAAAGTTTTTTTCCTGGATAACCCCTTTAAACAGATTTGTAAATTACTTCTATTAAAAAATCTTAATCCTTTCAGTACTTATGAGCTGATGAAGTTGAGTTGTTCTTTTCTGTCTAAGTGCTCTCTGATGACACCTGTCTCGGGAACCGCCCAGTTTAGAAGCAAATCCTCATAGCAAACCTCTTCTACTCTGTGCAGTTCCCGAGACAAGCAGAGGTGTCAACAGAGAGCACTGTTGCCAGACAGAAAACAACAACTCAACTTCAGCAGCTGATAATTATTGAAAGGATTAAGATTTTTTAATAGAAGTCATTTACAAACCAGTTTAACTTTCTGGAGCCAGTTGATATAAAAAAATAAAGTTTTTTCCTGGAATACCCCTCTAACTCCTTGCTTCCGCTCCTACATTCTCTTCTTGTGCCACATATACATCTATTATATTTTTGCATGTATATTCTCTTACTCTATTCTATTACTCTGCTGAGTTACCCTAATTTACTTTATGTATGGTATTGTGGGCTGTCTTAGGTGGTTCAGTTTAATTAATTCCCACACTTTATTACACCGCTGAAGCATTTGGAGTTTTTCCAGTTCCCCCTTCTTTTTTGTCTCTGTACCATGGAGTTGTATCTGTTTTGTTTATCAAAAAGGAATGTCATTTTTTTGCATTTGTGCATCAATAAAGTTTATTATACTTATGGTATTACTTGGTCCATATACGCATTATTTTTGTGTTCGTCTTTATAAACAGCTAAACAGGAGGGGAAATTGCACCCCCTAAATAGCTGCTCTTAGTGCCAGTCAGTAGTAGAAGGTAACATCCTAAGTAGCCAAACCTAGTGTCATCCCGGCCAATCTGCAGAAGTCTCACGGTTCATGTGGGGACCAATTTCGGAGCCCCCTCGACCCTGAGAATAGAGTAGTATCAGTCTGTGGCTCATTTGTAGTCTGTTCCTACATATTGGCGCTGCCAGCCGCCTGCCATGAGGCTTCACAGCTTCATTCTCAGGATCGGTGGGATCCAAAGGCCCCCTAGGGTCATAGATCTGATATGGTCGTCATAGGTTATGGCTCGTGTCCCGCCATTGGTACGTGTTGTTGCACCCGTACGGTCGCGTTCTGCCTAATGATCTATTTACTCACCACCAACTCCACAGTCTAATTATTCTACCGCTCAGAACTCAAGGGCAGCAAATTAGCCTCAGAGGTGACCAGAGAGATGGGGGAGGAGTGAAGAGCAAGGAGCGAAGAGATGCCCCAATGTAATAGGGAATACGTATTGTAGAGTCTGAGAGACAGATGTCCTGCATACAAAACAAAGAGAAATGGTACTGTGCAGTGTCCATATATACAGAATAGATACTGAAGATTACCCCCAGTATACAGGACAGGAGAAGTGGTACCGAGCAGTGTATATATACAGAATAACAGCAGATACTGAGGATTACACCCAGTATACAGGACAGCAGAATTGGTACTGTGCAGTGTGTATATATATATATATACACACACACACAGAATAATAGGAGATACTGACATGTGATTACACGTCATTATATTACTATTATATCAGTGATGTCATATAGGGGCGGGGCTGTGATCTTATGTCATTATATTACTATTATATCAGTGATGTCATACAGGGGGCAGGGCTGTGATCTCATATCATTATATTACTATTATATCAGTGATGTCATACAGGGGGCGGGGCTGTGATCACATGTCATTATATTATATCAGTGATGTCATACAGGGGGTGGAGCTGTGATCACATGTCATTATATTACTATTATATCAATGATGTCATACAGGGGGCAGGGCTGTGATCTCATGTCATTATATTACTATTATATCAGTGATGTCATACAGGGGGCGGGGCTGTGATCACATGTCATTATATTACTATTATATCAGTGATGTCATACAGGGGGCGGGGCTGTGATCTCATGTCATTATATTACTATTATATCAGTGATGTCATACAGGGGGCGGGGCTGTGATCACATGTCATTATATTATATCAGTGATGTCATACAGGGGGTGGGGCTGTGATCACATGTCATTATATTACTATTATATCAATGATGTCATACAGGGGGCAGGGCTGTGATCTCATGTCATTATATTACTATTATATCAGTGATGTCATACAGGGGGCGGGGCTGTGATCACATGTCATTATATTACCATTATATCAGTGATGTCATACAGGGGGCGGGGCTGTGATCTCATGTCATTATATTACTATTATATCAGTGATGTCATACAGGGGGCGGGGCTGTGATCACATGTCATTATATTACTATTATATCAGTTATGTCGTGCAGGGGGCGGGGCTGTGACCACCTCTCAGACATGATATAGGGGCTAGTTGTCAGCAGTATTAGATGAATGGCTGTTCCTCTAGTATCAGGTGTTTGGGTCTCATGTCTGAGGTCGTTCTTGATTCCGGTGGAGTTGCCCTTGAAGCCATGTGACGTTGTTGTCACCTCGGCCCGGGTTTCCCTTCATTATACCAGGCAGGATGTGAAGCCGCTGTCCTTGGTGCTGACGCTCGGATCATCTCAGGAGATTCCTCCTTCTCCTGGTGACCTCTCCTTCCTGCTCTTGTTTTTGGCTCTTGGCTTCTTTAATCCAGCGGGGGCAACAAAAATAACTCAGTGGCATCATAAGGGCGGAGATGAGGGATCCGACTAACAATAACAGAGGGAATACGGCTCCCAGTCCTGTCATTTTCCATCCATATCGGCAGCTTTATGGGATCTGATCTGTGTCTCAGGTGACTCCAGACATTTCTTATGGTGACTAAGAACCTACTGAAAAATCTCCAGTAACAATAAGGACTCCAGCCGTCCTCCTTGGCCCCCTCCCTAAAACTTCTCAATAATTTTTTTTCTACTTTAGTTCTGGATTTATCACTTCTTACAGATGGCAAAAATGGCAAATACATTTGTGAATTGTGGTGTAAAGGGCACCAAAAAGGGATGAAACTGGGCCCCTCATTATGGCACCTGGGAGATATAGTTAATCTTAAAGGGGTACTCCACTGCCCCAGCGTCCGGAACATTTAGCTCCGAACGCTGGGTGCGGGGGTCATGACATCACTGCCACACCCCTCTGTGAAGTCACGCCATGCCCCTTCAATGCAAGTCTATGGGACTTGCATTGAGGGGGCGTGGTGTGATATCACGTGGGGCATGGCCGTGACATCACGACCCCCGCAGCCCGCACCCAGCGTTCGGAACTAAATGTTCCAGACGCTAGGGCAGCGGAGTACCCCTTTAAAGAGGACAAGAGCCTGGTGCACTACCATGACTATATTTTATTTTGGTCACCCTCACAGGTTCTTAGTTCAAAGTAAAGGGGGAGACCTGACTGACACTGGACCCCCTCTCTCCAAAAGCCCCAAGGCTTTCCCGGTCTACCTCTATTGTAAGGACATCCTTGCCTTTTTATTATGTTCTAAGGAGTCTGGAGGGCAGGACTTTATTCTTCTATCCAACTGATTGACAGGTATAAAGGGGGGACTGACATAAACTCACTACTCTTCTAAGGGTTAGAAAGGGGGTAGAGGTGTTGGAAAACATGGAGTATAGATGCCCATATACGTTAGACTTATGTCAACTGATCGGTTTATGGAGGCCTCCTAAAGTTTATGGAGGCCTCCAGAGTCTCCTTGACAGATGATGTTGGGAAGGATCAGGCATGCTAAATCTTGATTCCTTTGTTCTTGGGGAGGTAGGTTGCCGCTACAGGAGTCTGGCAGCAGCTTCCCTCACCTCCCCCATGAGTGTTTGGCTGAGCCTAGAAATAATGTGTATAGGGACATGGGGAGAGATGGCTTTGGTTGTATGGGTATGGCTTCCATAAAGGGATAGGAGACACTATACTGATCAGTGCGGGTTTGGGACCCAAACTGGTCACAAGAACAGTGCACACTCTTCAATGCTTCTGTATTTATTCTGTTATTGTGCCAGACTCCGCAATGTTCATACCCCCTTATGAACGGTAGGGTGTGAGTGGTTATTCATCATATTTTTCACCTGTGCAACCTCCCCTATATAGCATTGTGGTTGATCTGCATCATGGTGGGAAGAGGCGTCAAACCTGCCCTTGTACCAGTAACCAGTAAGAGTGGCCTCTTTTCTGTGATTTTCCAGTAATTTTTGTCCCATTTTATGTGACCATTTACATACAGGACAGATGAGCTTCGGTCCCAGCGACTGGATGCCCACATCTAGTTAGGGCCCATGCACACTACAGAGCGGAATTCTGTTTACAATATGATCCATTGATCTCAATAGGATTGTGCTGCACTGTGCAAGCTATATAAATTCTGTAGTGGAACTTCCAAGGTGGATCTGGGTACATTCTTTCGGTGGAATTCCACCCAGAACTACATAGCATTCAATGGGACGGTGGCTGATGCCCATATGGCCATTAAGTACCATATCCGCCCATGGCTGCTGAAAGCGGAATAATTCAGAGCAGAATTTCCAAAGTGTGCATGCGCCCTTATACCCGATCCTATTGATAAGATATAGAGAGAGCTTTATCGATTTTTCAGTCTTATTTATAAGTCATACGATGAATTACAATCATACAAACCGTTACAGTACAATATACAGAACAGGTTCCCTAAACTATACCACATGCTACACTAACATTCCACTCCATTACTCATTATAAAAGAAAACCAAGTCGAACACCAATACATTACAGTCTGGGATCAGGGGTGGGGGGTAATTTATGGGGGTAGGTGGATCACAGGGCTAAACTACTCAGCAAACATATGGGGAGGTTGGGGAATTAGAGGGGCATCAGTCCTATTCTTCAAGCAAGCTGTGGATGAGTCTGCGTCAGTCCGGCCATTTCCTTCCATCATTCATTGGACGTACATCCCCTTTTACACAGAAAAATGTGGATGACAAAGTTTTATTTAGCTCAGCTAAGAGTTCATGTGTTTGTAAAAGAGCGAGGGGAGAACGTCGCCGCCGCGCATTCTCTCCCGGATCTGTGTCCCATGACCAGGACAGTCTTATAATGCCAGGTATACGTCACGTCCTCCATATCCAACAAACAGTGTTCAGAAATAGAACAGAGATGAGCTCATGTGTCAGTGTGAACTGTCATTCTTGCATTCTATTCATTCTTTAGGGTTCTCAGGATGGCCGCTATATATATATATATATATATATATATATATATATATATATATATAAAGGAATGCTGCAGTGCACGGGAATGTGGGAGGATGCAGGAAAAATGTGATTATACATGCAGTGAAGAATCTGCCGGGGCTGTAGGTCCCCCCCCCCCCCCCCCCCCCCTCTGCTCACCGGTGGTGTTAACAATCAGATCCAGACGCTTCAATTCTGTGATGTTAATTACATTGTTTCCCCCCCATTTCCAGTGCGGCAGGCCGCAGGAGGGGGGATCCGTGGTGTTCCAGTAATCGCGTTCCTATCCGCCTGGTAATGGACTGTTAATGAGATAGGACACCGCCTGGTGAATAATTCAGCGGCGTCCTGTGTGTTCTGCTGGGGAGGGGGGATATATGATGGTGCTCGGCGGCCTCCCGGCTGACTGCTGGGTATAACCTGATCATTGGGATAGAGACACGTCCGGTCATACGTGCCCCCCCACCTTCCTGTGGACTCGTATGGGCACATTACAGAAAGTAAGGGCAACATGCGACGGTTCTGTTATCAAACCGCATGAAAGATACTTGATTCGCTCAATTTCGCCTTCCATCATAATGGACGCAGAGGTCACAGCGCAGATTCCCGCCAACCCTGACTGGGGTATAAACTGGTGGCACTTTCCGCCTTCTTCTTTGCTTAGGGATAAAACAGCGGTCTGCAAACTGTGAACCTCCAGATGTTGTAAGACTACAAGTCCCTGAATGCCCGGACAGTCAACGGATGTCCGGGCATGCTGGGAGTTGTAGTTTACAACAGCCAACAGCTGCCCAGACATGCTGGGGGTTGTAGGTTTGTAATATCCGGAGGTCTATAGTTGGAGACCACTGCAAGGAATGGACTGAATATAGTATAAAACATAATATAATGTAAAAGGGAAGAAAGATTTTATTAAATATCGCGGTATTGGGCGCCATTCACACTAAATTATGTCTCCCCAATAGTGAAGCTCACGCATGTGTCAGGGTAGACTGTGCATTCGTCGTTCTATTCATAAATCAAAAAGCTTAGGGTATAATTGTTGGGGTGCAGCTGTATACGGGGCACAGTCAATGACGTCATATTTAATGGCGTCTATGGGGGGAGTCCTGACATCCATCTTCTTCTTCTACAAGGCTCTCGATTACCTGAACACCATCACGCGACGGACGGGCAGGGACGGCTGTCGTATTATTAAACACTGCCGCCCACTGACTTATTTTACTCGACAAGTGGCACAACATGATACTATGCCAGGGGGTGGGGGGAGAGACGTGATGGCACTACACAGTAATTAATCCTACGCTAATTACAGGCGAGCGGAACGACACGAGGCTGAAACGTGATTGTTAACAGTGAAGGAAGCTGCGCCCACGATCTGTAACCAGCGGCGGCAGTGAACCCGCGCAATATCACTTAAGCTCAATCTCTATAATATAGTAGTGGCTCTGATCCCCGATCTTGTCTCATTAGCCTTTTCTCTTGTCCTCCTGCGGTTTCCGTAGAAACACCGGTTACTGCGGTAACAATATAAGCGGCGATGCCATATTTGTTTAGTTCGGAGACCTTGAGCAGCAGTGATGTCTCCTGTGGGGTCCTCAGGGAACAAAAATAACCTCAAGGTCCCCTCTCCCACTCCTTGTTCTTGGCTCCGAGCTGCCAATCAAATATTAACTGTTTAAATGGAACTTGTCACCCTGAGAGAGTCGCGTAATGTGCCGTGTGATGTACCGTCTCCATGTCATAGACCAGCGGGAGCTGAGCGGATATATATAATTTTGTGGGGGGAAAAAAAATCACAATAACTTTTCATTTATCCATATGAATCTCTGGCTGTTCTGAGCTGTCAATCACTCTGTAGGACCGCCCACTGGACTCCTCGGCTCAGAATAAGCAAAGATAACATGCAAACAAGTTTCGGGTAATGACTGTTTTCACACAATGTGCTCAGCTCCTCCTGCTCTGTAACATGCGGCCAGGAGATTAGACCAGGGTGGGACAAATTTGTAGTCAGTATAAAAAGTTAGGAGTCAGGATGCTGCACATTATGTAATGGAACAAGGTTGTTAGGGGGTGCAGTGGGGGAGCACCCATCCTCCCAGGTCTCTCTAGGACCCTGCTGCGTCTGTAGGTTACGTATTATTCATTTTTAATACATTCCCAGTGCTGGTCTATTACAGTCTGTTTACAAGTGGCCTCTCAAGACAATGATGCCGCTGCCAGAAATACATCTCATTACTGTCTCATGATCATTCCTTTCTAGGAAATACAAAGTGATGGAGAGGATATCTTAAACTGTGAAGCTCCAGATATTGTAAAACTACAACTCCCAGCAGTGTATACAAGAATCACATTTTGCCGGGATAGCCAACGGCTGGGAGTTATAGCTTTACACCAGCCATTGGCTATGCGGGCTGGCTGGGAGTTGTAGTTTTGTAACCTCTGGGTGCACCATTCACACTAAACTGCCCCCATTAATAATGACGCTTGGGGTAAGATGGGTGAGAACAGCCATGGGCACGGTTTATACCCTTCATCTCATTATATCACCTCCTCAACACAGAGAGTATATGTATGATATTTCTGTCACAGCGTAATTTACTCTGTCCGGAGCAAATCAATAAGCAATAATTTCTCCAGCCCGACAGGTGCTCCCATTATACGTCTCAATAGGTCATGTAGCTGGGGGTGGAGGGGATCACGGGAGGAGTGGACCCCTGCGCTAAGTGATTCAGCGAGGTGCCGCCGAGTACGCCATTAATTACACACAGCAATAAGAGACTCTGCAGCCATTAAAGCGGAAAAAATATTAGGAGCCAAAGCAAAATTACATGGCTGCTCCAGGCACGTGCCCTGCTTCAGGAAGGTTTATCGATCCCCGCTGAAATGGATTGTAATTGGTGGAGGGGGGGTCATGAATAAATGGCAGTGCGGACTAATAGTGGTGTAGGGTCAGCGGAGGCTCTTCCTCGGTGCTATGGAAATTATTCGGGGCCTAGTTGTGCCGTGGGGGGCACAATTCGGACTTTGTCCAGCTTTATGCAGATTGTTTATGGGTATTTATAGACAGGCCGCCCCCTCCCCCCTGCCAGCTGTACTTGGTCACATAAGCCGAGCGCTGTAAGGTGGCGGAATCCTCTCCTGCAGGATAATGACAGGGAAGCTTGAGGATGGGGGAATCTTCTCTCCAACGATGATGATGATGATGGTGGATGTGGGAATAAAGCTGAGTGTGAGGGAGCAGGAAGCCTCTGCCATTAATCCTGTATTATTCTATCTGCTGAGAGCTCATCATGAGGCAGCGTCCCCCTTCACCTCCTCCTGGAAATCTCTCTGAATTACTGTAACGCTCCCCGGCCCCAGCATCTCCTGGATGCCCAGGGCTCCTAACAGCTTCATAATGGAGGGATTCCCAGCGCTCCTCAGCGTACAGCCTCCTCCATCCATCTCCTTCACTCTTCACCCCCTCCTCGGTCTCCATCTCTTTTCCGCTCTCTACCTTCTCTATGTTATCCACCTCCTCTCGTTCTCCCTCCACCACTCCATCTTCTCCTCTCTCCACATATTCCTGCCCTCCTATCTGTCCCTCTCCTTCTTTCCCTCTGTCTTTTTCACTGTCTCTTTTCTCTCCATTCTCCACCCCTCTCTCCATGTTTCTTTCCCTCCTCTTTCCTTCCGTTCTGTCCTCACCCTCTTATCTTTTTTTCTCTCCATTACATCCAGTTTCTCCTTTTTCTGACCTTTCTCCTCTCTTTCATCTGCTCTTCCTCACTCCACTTTCACTCTCTCCCTTCACCTTTCGCTCCCTCCTATCTTCCCTCCAGTCTTATCTGTCTTTTTTCCTCTTTTCCTTCCTCTCTCCTTTTCCTATCCCTTCTCTTCTCCATCTCTCCTCCTCCTCCATCGCTCTGTATCTCTTCCTCCTCCTTCTCCATCCTCGCCTCTTCCCCCTTTTCCTATCCCTTCTCTTCTCCATCACTCTATCTTTTCCTCCATAATCTCCATCTTTCTCCTCTGCTTTTCTCTTCTCCCCATTCTCTGATCCATAGAATTGGATCACACTGCGGATCCATACTGCCCCCAGGTGGCGGGGCAGACACTGTGGGAACTGTTTATTATGAGCCTTTTTCTTCCTCTGTCTGGCGCACAATCTGTGACAGTCGCTGATCTGTCAGACGTCGCCTTCTACTCCTCTCATTTATTATAGATGGAGAAAAACAAATACCCAAACTGTGCTGTGTGATCTACAGCCCCCCCCCATCCTGAAATACTCTGTGCTGTGTGATCTACAGCCCCCCCCCATCCTGAAATACTCTGTGCTGTGTGATCCACAGCCCCCCCATCCTGAAATACTCTGTGCTGTGTGATCTACAGCCCCCCCCCATCCTGAAATACTCTGTGCTGTGTGATCTACAGCCCCCCCCATCCTGAAATACTCTGTGCTGTGTGATCTACAGCCCCCCCCCATCCTGAAATACTCTGTGCTGTGTGATCTACAGCCCCCCATCCTGAAATACTCTGTGCTGTGTGATCTACAGCACCCCCATCCTGAAATACTCTGTGCTGTGTGATCTACAGCCCCCCCCCATCCTGAAATACTCTGTGCTGTGTGATCTACAGCCCCCCCATCCTGAAATACTCTGTGCTGTGTGATCTACAGCCCCCCCATCCTGAAATACTCTGTGCTGTGTGATCTACAGCCCCCCCCATCCTGAAATACTCTGTGCTGTGTGATCTACAGCCCCCCCCATTCTGAAATACTCTGTGCTGTGTGATCTACAGCCCCCCCATCCTGAAATACTCTGTGTTGTGTGATCCACAGCCCACCCCATCCTGAAATACTCTGTGCTGTGTGATCTACAGCCCCCCCATTCTGAAATACTCTGTGCTGTGTGATCCACAGCCCACCCCATTCTGAAATACTCTGTGCTGTGTGATCTACAGCCCCCCCCATTCTGAAATACTCTGTGCTGTGTGATCCACAGCCCCCCCCCATCCTGAAATACTCTGTGCTGTGTGATCCACAGCCCCCCCATCCTGAAATACTCTGTGCTGTGTGATCCACAGCCCCCCTCCATCCTGAAATACTCTGTGCTGTGTGATCCACAGCCCACCCCATCCTGAAATACTATGTACTGTGTGATCTACAGCCCCCCCATCCTGAAATACTCTGTGCTGTGTGACCTACAACACCCCCCCCCCACTTGCTACTTAAAGGGGTACTCCACTGCCCTAGCGTTTGCAACATTTGGTTGCGAACGCTGGGTGCGGGGGATGTGACATCACAGACACCCCCCTCATGACATCTTGCCCCCTCAATGCAAGTCTAAGGGTCACGCCCCCTCCCTTAGACTTGCATTGAGGGGGCGTGGTGTAATAACGCGAGGGGCGTGATTGTGACAACCCCCGAACACTGGGTGCGGGCTGCGGAACAAAATGTTCCGAACGCTGGGGCAGTGGAGTACCCCTTTAACAGCAGAGAACATTACAAGATCAGCACACCCTGTCCTGAAATCCTCTGTACTGCTGGTGACCCTGCTCCTTCCTGTGACTACCATTCCATAAGATCAGATCTCATAACCTTAAATGCTCTGCGCTGCTGTAGTTAATGTGAATAGTTACAGGATATTTCTGGGGTATACAATTTGGGAAGAGGTAATGGGAAGTTCACACCGAAAACTGAATAAATAGAAATAATCTGAACTACGTCCAGCAGAGAAATTACTCTCCAGAAATAGAGCGCCAAAGATAATAAATGGAGAGCGTTCAGAGAGACTGTGAGACCTCAGGAATGGGAGAATAGTTCTCAGACCTGGAAACGGGACGGGGGTAGCGGGGCGTGAAACGTGTGGTCAGACCTTACCGGGACTCTACAACGTGTTCCCTATAGAGTCAAACCGGAGCGGTCTATATTATTCTGCTGTCTCTATAGACATACACACGAGCTGTCTCTATAGACATACACACGAGCTGTCTCTATAGACATACACACGAGCTGTCTCTATAGACATACACACGAGCTGTCTCTATAGACATACACACGAGCTGTCTCTATAGACATACACACGAGCTGTCTCTATAGACATACACACGAGCTGTCTCTATAGACATACACACGAGCTGTCTCTATAGACATACACACGAGCTGTCTCTATAGACATACACACGAGCTGTCTCTATAGACATACACACGAGCTGTCTCTATAGACATACACACGAGCTGTCTCTATAGACATACACACGAGCTGTCTCTATAGACATACACACGAGCTGTCTCTATAGACATACACACAAGCTGTCTCTATAGATATACACATAAGCTGTCTCTATAGATATACACATAAGCTGTCTCCATAGATATACACATAAGCTGTCTCTTTAGATATACACATAAGCTGTATCTATAGACATATACATAAGCTGTCTCTATAGACCTATACATAAGCTGTCTCTATAGACATATACATAAACTGTCTCTATAGACATATACATAAACTGTCTCTATAGATATACACATGAGCTGTCTCTATAGATATACACATAAGCTGTCTCTATAGATATACACATAAGCTGTCTCTATAGATATACACATAAGCTGTCTCTATAGATATACACATAAGCTGTCTCCATAGATATACACATAAGCTGTCTCTTTAGATATACACATAAGCTGTCTCTTTAGATATACACATAAGCTGTCTATAAACATATACATAAGCTGTCTCTATAGACATATACATAAACTGTCTCTATAGATATACACATGAGCTGTCTCTTTAGATATACACATGAGCTGTCTCTTTAGATATACACATAAGCTGTCTCTATAGACATATACATAAGCTGTCTCTATAGACCTATACATAAGCTGTCTCTATAGACATATACATAAACTGTCTCTATAGACATACAGTGACCCCCCCCCGACCTACGATGGCCCTGACATACAATAATTTCAACATACGATGGCCTCTCAGAGACCATCACATGTTGAAGGCAGCATCAACATACAATGCTTTTGTATGTCGGGGCCATCGCATAAACGGCTATCCGGCAGCGCAGACTGCTTCAGCTGCTGTCGGATAGCCGTTTAATGTTCCCCGTGTGCTCCGGTGAGTGTCACTCACCTGTCCCAGCCGCTCCGGACCTTCCTCTTCATGCTCCGCTGCATGGCCGTCGCTCTCCTTTGTCATCATCACGTCACCGCGCACGCCGTCCCGTCATCCAATAGAAGCGTTGTGCGCAGCGACGTGATGACGACGATTGACAGTGACGATCCAGGTCAGCGGTGATGGTCCGGAGCGGCGGGGACACGTGAGTATAACTTTGTATATTATTATTGCACAGATCCCTCAACGATAAATTCAAGTATCGATGGTTCATTTGGAACAAATTACCATTGTATGTTGTATACTGTACATAAGATGTCTCTATAGATATACACATAAGATGTCTCTATAGATATACACATAAGATGTCTCTATAGATATACACATAAGCTGTCTCTATAGATATATACATAAGGGGGAGATTTATCAAAACCTGTCCAGAGGAAAAGTATCCCAGTTGCCCATAGCAACCAATCAGATCGCTTCTTTCATTTTTAACAAGGCCTCTGCAAAATGAAAGAAGCGATCTGATTGGTTGCTATGGGCAACTTTTCCTTTGCACAGGTTTTGACAAATCTCCCCCAAGATGTCTCTATAGATATATAAACATAAGCTGTCTCTCCACAAATCTGCTGTCTCTTTGCTGTCTCGGTAACTTTACTACCACAACATGGTTTCCATAGGGTAACAACCAGTTCCCCTCAGTCAGGTGGTGCCAGCTGTGGCATGGTGTCAGGCTCTCCAGTGACAGCGCCACATGCTGGCCGGCAGGTACCAGCACCTGTAATAGCAGTAGTATATGTGCCGAGGAGCGCAGGTGCCCTTAAGAGCATTGAGACAGGCTGTATTTGTGCAGAGGCCATGCCACACAATTGCATTTCCTTTGGAATAAGTGATTTGTTTCAGCATGGATGCCCCCACCCCCGTAGTCAGCTGAACAGGTTATATCCATGGAGCACAAAATTAACCCTTCACACGCCATAGTGGTGAGTGTCTACGGCCAGAGTGAGAATACAGACAGCGATGCGGAAAAGTTAAAAAAAAAAAAAAAAAAGTGCAAAAATTCTTAAGGAATGTGTTTAGCCAAAAAACATGATAGAAACAGTCACATTCCCTTTATCCCAATCCCTGCAAAGGGGTTTATACCATACATCCTGGCTGGGCAGCACTCGGTGGCCTAGGACTTATCTAATACTAAAGGCTCTAGCTCAGGCTACATGGTGCCTAGAGCCTCAATCCTGGTCTTAGAGCTTGGCTTTAAAACAAGAACAGGATCATGGCTCTAGACCAGGCTGAAGTGGATGGAGAGGAGGAGGATGTACGGAGAGGAGGAGGATGTACGGAGCAGAGAGAAGGAGGATGTACAGAGAGGAGATGAGGAGGATGCATTGAGAGGAGGGGGGTGGATGGAGAAGAGAGGAGGATGTATGAAGAGAGGAGGATGATGCATGGACAGGAGAGGAGGAGGATGTATGGAAAGGAGAGGTGGAGGATGTATGGAGAGGAGATGGATGGAGAGGATGATGTATGGAGAGGCGAGGAGGATGTTTAGAGAGGAGGAGGATGTATGGAGAGGAGAGGAGGATGATGTATGGAGAGGAGGATGCATGGAGAGGAGAGGAGGAGGATGTATGGAGAGGAGGAGGATGTATGGAGAGAAGGAGGATGTATGGGGAGGAGGAGGATTTATGGAGAGGAGGAGGATGTATGGAGAGGATGTTTGAAGAGGGGGAGGATGCATGGAGAGGAGGAGGATGTATAGAGAGTAGAGGAGGATGTATAGAGAGTAGAGGAGGATGTATGGAGAGGAGGATATATAGAGAGGATGTATGAAGAGGAGGAGGATGTATGGAGAGGAGGATGTATAGAGAGGAGAGGAGGAGGATGCATGGAGAGGAGGAGGATGTATGAAGAGGAGGAGGATGTATGGAGAGGAGAGAAGGAGGATGCATGGAGAGGAGGAGGATGTATAGAGAGTAGAGGAGGATGTATGGAGAGGAAGATGTATAGAGAGGAGAGGAGGAGGATGCATGGAGAGGAGGAGGATGTATGAAGAGGAGGAGGATGTATGGAGAGGAGGATGTATAGAGAGGAGAGGAGGAGGATGCATGGAGAGGAGAGAAGGAGGATGCATGGAGAGGAGGAGGATGCATGGAGAAGAGGAGGATGTATGGAGAGGAGAGAAGGAGGATGCATGGAGAGGAGGAGGATGTATGAAGAGGAGGAGGATGTATAGAGAGTAGAGGAGGATGTATGGAGAGGAGGATGTATAGAGAGGAGAGGAGGAGGATGCATGGAGAGGAGAGAAGGAGGATGCATGGAGAGGAGGAGGATGCATGGAGAAGAGGAGGATGTATGGAGAGGAGAGAAGGAGGATGCATGGAGAGGAGGAGGATGTATGAAGAGGAGGAGGATGTATGAAGAGGAGGAGGATGAGGATGTGTAAGCTGTGATCCTCCTTCTATCTGGCTTTAAATCAGTGTTTCCCAACCAGGGTGCCTACAGCTGCAAAATCACAACTCCCATCATGCCTGGACAGCTATTGGAAACACTGATTTAGAGCCTCAAAATGTTTTTTCCTTATGCCGCCTGCTTTTCTAGCAATAATAGGAGGAGAGGAACGTCTAATCCTCTAATACCTGACAGATGGAACAGATCTCCGCCAGTCACCAGAATTATTGTTTAAATACATAGAAATCTGGATCATTAGATTGAGGGCACGCTCCCACAGGGCATATTTTTCTGCGTATTTTGCTGCTGTGTATTTTCTTTCCCATTGAAGTCAATGGCTAACAAAATACGCAGTTGATTTTGCTACCCATTGACTTCATTGAGAATATACGCAGCAGCAAATACGGCACGTGGGGACGTGCCCTTAGAGTTCAAAAGGGAGATAGGAAATTATATATCACTATTTAATTTCCATGGAAAAATTGGCACAACTTTAGCATTCCTACTGTGAGCCAAACATGTGGGGTACATATAAACTCTACCGCTTTTCGCTACTTGTGTAAATGTTACGTAGTTGAACTTTTTGCTAAATTTTTGCTGATAACAACTGACACAAAGTCACATGAAGGTGTTGGACTTTGTGCGTTTCCATTGTAAAGTTGTAGTGTAAAGGCGGTGCGCAGTTTATATTTTTCACACACTTGCAGATGGCGGCTAAATATTGCATGGCCTGTGCCTCAGCATTTTTGGGAGCCCAAGCGGTAGACACCTTCATCTATTATTTTATGTTGTTTTTGTCGAACCTCGGCCTGGACGTGAGTGTTTTGGCCCAAATGTACAATTTAATGCATTTTTTATACCCCTCCAGGACGCGACCTAGTTTGTTGGTAATTAATGACACTGTGATATATTTATTTATTTTTTGCATCTTTCTTTTTAAAAGCCCTAAAAGATTTTAACTTTTTCAGTGTAGCCATTTTTTTATCGTTTTTTTTTTTTTTTTTTTTAATGCCACTATTTTGGGGTATGTATTGTTTACTATTAAAATTTTATTTATTTTTGTTTTTTATTTTACTAAAGTTTTCTCTTTATTATACTTTACTATTTTTGTCCAGTAACAATTTTATAAATTTTTTGTATTTTTTTTTTATTATACTTTACTATTTTTGCTCATTAACTGTATAAGGTTTTCTCTTTTTATTATACTTTACTATTTTTCTCCAATAACAACTTTATAAATTTTTTTATTATACTCTAATATATTTGTCCAATAACTGTCATTTCTTTTTATTATAATTTACTATTTTTGTCCAATAACAACTTTAAAAAGTATTTTTTTTACTATACTTTACTATTTTTCTCCAATAACAATTGTATGAAGTTTTTTTTATTATCCTTTACTATTTACATCCAATGTCAACTTTCCAAAGTTCTTTTTTCTTATAATTTACTATTTTTGTCCAATTATAATAACTTTATAAAGTATTTATCTTTTTTTTTTTATAATTATTTTTGGCCAAATAACAACTGTATAAAGTTTTTTTTTATTATACTTTACTATTTTCGTCCAGTGTCAACTTTACGAAGTTGTTTTTCTTTTTTATTATACTTTACTATTTTTGTCCAACAACAACTTTATAAAGTTTTTTCTTTTTTTAATTATGCTTTGTTCTTTTGTAAGAATTGTTTAGCAGTTTTTTACCTCGTAGTTTTCTCTGACACCGTCTCGGAGTACAAACCCCTTTTTTGATGCTTTTTTTATTCCGTCTTTTGGGAGGTGTTATGAACAAAGAACAGCTGTTCTGGCTTCGCTTCTAAGGTATTTCTGCGTTCTCTGTACAGGATAACGAACATGTTTATTTTAGCTTTTTCATTGTTACAGATGGGGCGATAACAGTTCTGTGAAGCTTCTTTTATTTTTATTATTTTTATTTATTCCCAGTGCAGAGCTTTAGAAAGGTGAAAAATCATTTTTTATAAAAAAAAAATAAAAGAAAAAAAAAAAAAGTTAAAAAAAACTTAGATTTCTTATTTTACTAAAATCCGAAACTTTTTTCAATATATATATATATATATATATATATATATATATATATATTTTGCCCCAATAGGGGACCTGATCCTGTGATTCTCTGATCCTCTCATATAGTATACACTGTTATATGTCTGAATTGCCATATACGCCTATGGCAAGGCCTAGTTGGCATCCGTACACGGCAGACATAAGGGACTGTGTTATGCTCCCATCTGCCATAGCAACACATTGGCGCGATAGAGACCCATGTGTTTAACCACTTAGATGCCACAGTCACCGATGGATATTAGAGGGAGGTGTCAGCTGTATAAAACAGTTGGCATCCGAAAGTGATGGTGTGGGTACATCTCCTAAGCCCACGCCATCACTGCAACGTACTATTACACTTCAAATGAACAGATGATGCAACGTAATAGTATGTTTCAGGGCAGAAGGCGTTTGACAGAAATCCTGTTTGTCACAAACTGTGGACCTTCAGCTGTTGCAAAAGTACAACTCCCAGCATGCCCGGACAGCCGTTGAAGTCCACTGCCAAAATCAATTGGGGACTATGGGGGAGATTTATCAAAACCTGTCCAGTTGCCCATAGCAACCAATCGGCTCACTTCTTTCATTTTTAATCAGGCCTCTGCAAAATGAAATAAACTATCTGATTGGTTGCTATGGGCAACTTTTCCTTTGCACAGGTTTTGATAAATTTCCCCCTATGACCGTGCGGTAGCAGACAAAAATGTCCTTAACCCCTGGCAGTGAGAGCCCCTAGTGGTCACCTGAAAGTAAAAGGAAATTATGAGGGTAATTAAGTCCATAGGGGTTGTTACTTTCCCTCCCCCACAGATAATATGGTAGGTTCCGTGTAGAATATTCCTCGGATTGGTTCTCCACGTGATCGGCTCTGGGGGACCCGTATTTACCAGATGGAGATTTAGCCAATAACTAAGATCTGACCCCCCCCCCCCCCTCCAAACATCACCCAAGAGAGATTACAACGTGCACAGGAGCTTAAGAGCCTATATTGTAAAAGGACGCTCGTCTAACAAGCTTACACTCTAGTGGCATACTGCCAGTGTGCATCTATCCTCACAGCTCAGTATATATATATATATATATATATATCCAAGAAAGAGCTGCAGCACTTAGGATTATAAACGTAACAAAAGGTGTTTATTCCATATCAATACACCAAGCAACGTTTCTGCTGCCAATGCAGCTTTTTTCAAGCAACGCAAAGGCTGCATTGGCAGCAGAAACGTTGCTTGCTGTATTGATATGGAATAAACACCTTTTGTTACGTTTATAATCCTGAGTGTTGCAGCTCTTTCTTGGATGTGTAACCTGCCTTGACCGGGGACCTTTGCTGCTGCTTGCACCACCTGCAACTTGATTGGGCACTGCTCTACAAATTTGTTTTGAGATATATATATATATATATATATATATATATAAATATATACACACTGCACAGTACCAGTTCTCCTGTCCTGTATACTGTATATATATTTACACACACATATATGTACACTGCACAGTACCACTTCTCATGTCCTGTATACTGGGTGTAACCCTCAGGTGGATCGGGTGTGGATCGTTTGTCAGTGCTGCTGCTGGGAGGCGATCTGTGTGGCTCCTGGTTCCTGCTCCCTTCGGCCTGGAGGGGAGTAGGTTTCTTGGGATGCAGGAGGAGAGCAAGTCCCAGGCCTCTGGTTCCCGGAGTAGGCCGGCGGGGACAGAGGAAGCACAGCGACCGGCCTGTTCAGAGGGGGTAAGGAGACCTGGTGGGGGAAGCAGCAATGTTTTTCCTGCCCCCCTCTGGATCCAAGCCGAAGCCGAGAGGTTTTGGTGGAAAACTTGAATGTGAAAGATTGGGGTGTGCGGAGGCCTCAGGAGTCTGTCAGCAACTATAGCTCAAGAATTGCCTATTTTCTGCAGGCCTTTAAAATTAATGGCAAATAACTCAGTAGATTGAGGGCAGAGCTAAAATGCGCTCGAGTGCGGGAAAACACCATGTCCGGGAGCAAGAGCGTAGAGGCCGATAAGGACATTACAAGGATAAAAACGGAAATTAATATGATTGAAAAGAAATGGATGGACATCCAGACCAACAGCGGACCATTTCTGGAAAAGCTAAGTAAGCAGGAGAGGTTTGAGGAAATGAAGGGGCTAAATGACCCCATGGCTGAAGCGGAGGATGGTGACCCCATTATGACCCAGGATCCATCGCAGGGGTCTCAGAGCAGGATCTGCCCCAGACAAGGACCCCCAGCCTCAGCGCCAGGATCACGGAGAAGCTCGGAGGACAACAGTGACCCTGGGGGGAGACTCATGGCGGTCATCAGGGAGATGGAATCTCCGGTACATCTGGAGAAATTTACCTTTGGAGAAGACTCTGTACCGGATGAGGAGGAGAGGAGGAGAAAGAGGAAAAGTGACAAGAAAAGGGGTGAGTCGGTGTCGCTTTCTTATGTCCCCCTTTCCCCAGCTTCATTTAGTCAGGGCCCTTCAGTGGGTTCTGTACAGGGGAGGAGCAGAGTATGGAGGCTCCTACAGGAGAGTCAAGTGACACTGTTTCAGCTTGTCATAGCGGTAAGAGTGTCGGGGCGATTTCGGCTGTGAAGCCGGACATGTTTGGCGAGGTCAGCAGCCCAGCGGGAGGCTGCTTTTCTTCGGCGGAGATTGAGAGCGAGGGCGGAGATAAGCGGCACCATGGGGTGCCTAGTGGCAAAGCAGGCTCCGTGGTGGGGTCTGCGGCAGGTGTGTTGTCTGCTGTTGGGGTGTCACCTGCAGAGGCTTCTCGAAGGGGAACCTCATCTGCGGTTGGGGCGGGTGGCACCTAGACAGGGATAATAAAACCGGCCAAGCTGGACTGGCGATGGCGGCTGCTAAAGCGATTGAGAAACATGAAGGGGACTGTCTTGAAACCCGTGGGGACAGGAGGTTCTATGGACAATATTATAAAAACTGTTTCTGGACGGCCTCCAGCCCCAAAGGACTTTCCTGTGGCCAGTGAAGCAGAGGGGGTTCCTGACCAGTCAGAGTCTGTGGCAGAGCAAGACTGGTCGGGATCACCCGAGGTCACATCTGTATATACTATACTGTAGATACTGTAAATTCTGTACATAGTGTAAATGCTGTGGATACTGTAAATACGGGGGATCTGTCTGTGGAGTCTGGTCCAGGACTGAATGTAGGTGCGATTGGGGGAAAGGGAGTAAGAGAGGACGGGAAGGATGATGACAGGACGGATGGAGGGGATGTGAGTGTGAGAGGGGGGGGGGGGAAGAGTATGGATTCTGTGGGGAGTGAAAGCGATGTTAGAGTGATTGGTCCATCAGAACCCCCAGCAGAGGTGCCCAGTAGGAGTTATGCCAACGTTGCTGCTGGGTCACGTAGGCCTCATGAGAGTCCTGCACCCTCTGGTCCTGGGAATAGTGACCTTCAGAGACTTTCTGGAGGCCTTGTGTAGGGGAGGATAAATCTATCACTGTAGAGGGTAGAGAGGTAGAACTGTCCTTTTGGATAGAGAGGCACGGCTTTGGGGCCTCCCGAGAGCAAAGGAGAGTAGTCATGGTCACTCCCCACAGCCGGGTCCTGGGTCACCAGGAGGAATGTGGTCCGTCTTAGGTGGAGCGGCAATGATACTTGTCCAAACCGGACAAAGGTGGTAGAGCTCCTCCTCAAGATGGATTTCAGGGCAGCTGACATCTTTGCCCTGATACATCCTCATGGTACCCCCATTTTTCAATGTCAGTTTCGTCCGGGCCGAAGGGCTCAAGCTCTTTTGGTCTCAGTACGAGCTGGCAAAGATAGAACCCGAGTGGCGAGATTATGCTGTACAGGCAATTTCTCGCCAAAATAACATCAAGAAAGTGATGGTATTAACGTGTAACGAATCTCTTTCTTGCATAGACATCATGACCTGGATTGGGCATTATGGAGAGGTGGTCAGCATTCCCCAGAAGAACTGGGATGAATTTGGTATTTGGTCAGGGGCCTGGACCTTCATGGTCAAGTTGAAGGTTTCAGGTAATTCTGTCACCCACATTCCCTCCTCCACTTTTCTGGGGAGGGACAGGATCCTGGTTTTCTACGAGGGACAGCCAAAGGTCTGCCATAGGTGCGGTGACCCAACACACTTCAGCACACAATGTAGGGTCCAGAAGTGCGCGTTGTGTGGAGGGATAGGACATCTCACCGCAACCTGTGGGGACATTTGTTGTCACCTGTGTGGTGACCTTGGTCACCTCTTCAGCCGCTGTCCGGTCTCTTTTGCCGGTCGAATCTCCAGCTGGGGTTAGCCAAGATGCTGACTCCACTGGAGAGGGTACCGGTGGAGGCGGGGAGACTTCTGGTTCAAGGAAGAAAAGAATGACACCTTCTAGGCTGAGGCATTTGGAGGCACGCCAAAGGGAAAGGGAGGGGGATCCTCAGGTGGCAGGTGAGGTAGCTTTACCTGACCCTGAGATGGTGGTTTCTGCTGAGGACCTGAGGGATGGTGAGCTGGAGGAGGAGGCCAGGAGACCTGATAGAGAGGAGGAGGAGAAAATGGCTATCACTGCTACCTCCTCTCCAGGAGAGTATGGATGAGGAGAGCAAAGAGTGGCTAAAGAATAAGAGAAAATCGGGTGCCAGAAAAAAAGATAGTGAAGAAGAGGAAGGAGAATGATCCCCCTTCTTTGGAGTGGGATCATTCAGTCCCCCTCACCCTTGTCCAGGTACCAGCAGAAGGATCTACCGGCTCCCCTCTGGTAGATAGCCCTAACTGGTACCAAGTCCTCAGGGATGACATCTCCTCCTCAGATGAGGAGGCCGGAGACAAGGTGCCGGTGTCCGAAGTGAGGCCTTCGGGAAGCGTTAAGCCTTCTTCTCTGGTAACAGGGGGGGGGGGGGGGGATGAGCTGTCCCAGGTGCAGGAGGTGACCTCTGGAAAGAGGGAAACTCTGTAAAAAATATGGATATGTCTGTGTGTTTAAAAAGGGGGAATGTGGGGAAATCAGATGATGACACTCAGGGAAAGGGAGGGAAGAAGAGGGCTGTCTAGCTTTATCACACATGATGGTGGCACCCTCCCCATTGACGCTGGCAAGTATTAATGTCGCCAGCATAAAGTCAGATGCGGCAAGATTTGCGGCCTTTGATTTTCTCGGCCGAATTGAGGCCAACATTTTATTTTTGCAGGAGACCAGGTTAACAGATCTAACTGCTATCCATAAGGCGAAGCGTGAGTGGCGCCACGGGCCCTCTCACTGATCTCTTGCGGCCGAGCTTTTAAAACCGCTCAGGTAGAATGCAGACGTGTAATCGAGCTAGAAATGGAGAGATGTCTGGTATTAGACATCCTCATGAAGGGACAAGAGCTATGCCTTATAAACATCTATGGTCCACAGACTAGGTGGGACCGGAAAAGTCTCTTTATGAGGATTAAACCCCTACTTTTTACTAGTTGGCAGGTCATCTTTGGAGGAGACTTTAATACTGTAACAAGGTCTTGTGATAGGGGAGGCTCCAGGGATCGGCTAGATTGAGATAGCGTCGCCTTGAATAGAATAGCTAGTGAGTCTCGCCTGGTGGATGTCCACATCTGGCACATCCCAGGTCACAGCGGGTTCACATACTTTAGAGGTAGAGAGATTAGGTCTAGGATAGTTTTTTTTGAAGGAGAACTCTGTCTCTTCACCTTTGCAGGTTGTGGAGGTAGAGTTCTCCGACCACTGTTTGATTATTGTTTCTTTGAATGTTTCAAAGACCCCCAGGATGGGAAGGGGATTGTGGAAGCTGAATTTGTCTCTCCTGGAAGTCAAGGAGATTAGACGGTCCTTTGAGGAGTTTCTGCAGAGCCAGGTACCATTACTGGACTTATGCAGACTAAGTCAGAGTGGAGGGAGATGTTCAAAAAACGGGAGGAGAGATTCTTCCGCCAGACTGCGAACCTTAGGAGTCTGAATAGGGATCGCCTTTATCAGGAACTAAGGAGGAAACTCAAGGTTCTGGCCTCAACTGGAGGTGACCGAGAGGAAATTTTCAAAGTGAAATCTTTGCTAAAGAAGCACCAGTATGACAGACAAGCATCTTTGGTTTTCGAGAGGGATTTTGGGAAGTACCGCTCGCCCGACCCTTGTCGGGGCTGTAAGATGTCAGTGGATCGTAAGATCGTGACCGGCCTGATCGATAGTAGAGGATCTCTGAACAAGTCAACATCGGGGATCCTAGAGGTCATCAGAGCCTTTTACTCGCACCTCTTGGGGAAGAGGGATCTAGATCGGGCAGGATGTCGGCTTTCCTGGCTGATGCCATTTCCCAGTCAGGAGTACACCCCTCTCTTAATGTTTTGACAGAGAAGATCAGAGAAGAGGAAGTGAAGCTGGCGATTGAGAGGCTTGCCCTCAAAAAGTCGCCAGGGTCGGATGGCTTAACATCCGAGTTTTATAAGACCTTTAAGGACACTTTGGTTCCCCTCTTGACTGAAGTAATAAATGAGGCTCTATCCTCGGGCACTCTGCCGAAGTCAATGAGGAGGTCGGCTCTGATCATCCCATAGCGTCCCATAGCGCTTCTCAATGTGGACAGAAAGATCCTGGCAAAAGTGCTCTTCAACAGGTTGGTGAAATTTGCACCCCAGCTCCTTTCGGGGTCCCAGCACTGCTCTGTTCATGGTCGCAGCACTTTTAGAGCGGTGCTGGGTGTCCGCGAGGCCGTGGAGCAGGGTCGGGCTGGTCACTGGAAGGGGTTTCTGCTGTCCTTGGACCAGGCAAAGGCTTTTGATCGAGTTGATCACGAGTATCTCTGGTCCACTCTTTTGAAATACGGTCTGCCAGGGGGGTTTGTGGATTGGCTGAGAACATTGCATGCAGGGGCTGAGACTTTTCCATTGGTAAACGATTGGGTGGGCCTCCCTTTTGGGGTGGAGTCTGGTGTGTGCGTCAAGGCTGTCCGTTAAGCCCTTTGCTTTATGTGTTCGCGATCGACCCCTTCCTTCAAAGATCGATTGGGGACCATTGGCGGGGGCGAGGTAGACCCGGCGGTGCCGGATTCTGCCTTAAGGGTAGTGGCGTACGCTGATGACGTCTCCATTTTTGTCTCTTCGCAAGGGAAGGCAGGGTGGGTGATGTCGGAGGTAGATTGCTACTCTGAGGCATCTGGGTCTAAGATCAACCGGGACAAGTGCAAAAGTCTTTGGTTGGGAGGTGGAGACCCTGAGTTTTGTCTCCCGGACACCCTCCCTGTGCCCCAGGAATCTGCAAAAAATTCTGGGCATTGAATTTGGTCCCGGGGATTACCCCACACGAAATTGGGAAAGCAGACTGGAAGATGTCTCCAAAAGAGTGGAACAGTGGATAGGCTGGTCTTTGACCTTTAGGGAAAGGGTCTTCTTGATCAGGTCTTTCTTGCTCCCCTTGTTAATCTATTTGGGCAATGTCAGACTTTTGCCAGAACCTCTCTGGGCCCGGGTCTATATTCTGTTCTTCCTAATGTTGTGCGGGAATAGATTTAACCTAGTTAAGAGGGAGGTGACTTACCGCACGAGGAGACTAGGCGGGTTGGGTATGGTCAAAGGACCAATATATCAAACCTCTGGACAGAGAGGACTCCTCCGTGGGTAGTCTCTTGCAGGAGATGGTTTCAGCCTTTCTTCCAGGAATGGAAGAGAGGAGGTCAAGTGAAGGATCTTCGCATGCCACACGGGCATCTCCCGACTTATGCTGCACTGGTTCTGAAGGTCATCTGGAGGTGGGGGCTGGGGATGTGGGAGGTAAGAACTCTGCCAAGGAAAATCCTCGATAACAGGGTCTTGCTGACTCATTTCCAGAAACCACTGGCCCTCAAGGATTGCCTAGGCTGGATCAAGGGATTGGGTTGTCTCTTTTAAATTCACCTAGGATCCCCTTGAAGTATTGGGACTTGACCTGGCGAGGCTTCCATGGTAATCTATATGTAAGGGGCAATCTAAAGTACAGGAACTCAGATGAAATGGTTGTCCCCGGGAGGAGTGTGGGGGTGTGCTGGAGGACATGGACCACTTCCTGCTTCAGTGCCCTTTTAATATAGAGGTATATCAAAGGGTGGGAGCTTCCATAGGCTGGCCGCGGCTGGCTGCCCTTTCCTATGCTGAGTGGCTTTATGGGGCTTTCAAAGATCTGGGTGTCCAGGACTGCTGCACTTCATTTTTAGTCAGTGTAGTGGTCAGGTATCACACGTGGAAAGCGAGGTGTTTAGTGTAGATGAGACAGAATCCTCCCCGTGGACGAGGTTTGTAGGAACACTCTCGGTGACCTTGTGAAGGTTTGTTCTTTGGAGTATGAAAAGTTTGGGGTATTTGGAGCCTCTTCCCTGTGGAGGGGGTTCTCCTTTAAGGTGCCCTAACTGAGTAATCTCCTCCCTGGTGATGAGTTGAGGCGGTAACCAGACATTTTTGTTTTGATAAAGATGAAAAGATGTAGGCGGCTTACAGACATCGAACCGGAGCCCTGAGGGGTTGGTGTTATGGTGTAGGGACTGTATATATGAATAGTGGTTGTATGTATGAATAGGGATTGCATATATAAATAGGGGTTGTATATATGTATTGGGACTGTATATTGTATAGGGTTTGTATATATGCATAGTGACAGTATAGGTATTGTATATATGTATAGGGATGGTATAGGGATTGTATATGTAGATTTAATATGATGCAAAGGGTTTTGGTTAAGTTTAGGTATAGAATGGAGATTTATAAGATAAGATATAGATTTATGTTTTTTTTTTTGCAACAAAAAATAAAATATAAAAAAGTATATTAGATTTATATTTTGTGTATATTTTTGCGTAACTCATAGGGAGGGTGGGGGATATTATGAGTAAATTCTTATTTAGTTGTGTTTATTATTGATACATTTTTTTTTGTATAGGTATATGTTCTGTGTGTATAGGTATATGATGTGTATATAGGTTGTGGTGTGTATATATAGGTATGTAGTGTGTGTGTGTTGTCCTGGACCAGAGGGGATTTTGTTTGTGTTTGTAATATTATTTGTTATGTATGAGGTTTGATTATCATTGTTATGGTTGCTATGTTGGTTTATGTTTTGTATTTCTTTTTACATAAAATAAGAGTTCCTCAGTATTTGCTTTTATTCAGTGTGTGTGTGTGTGTATATATATATATATATACACACACACTGCACAGTACCACTTATCCTGTCCTGTATACTGTGTGTAATCACTATTTTATCTGTGGTGTTACATAGGACTGCTGGTCACATCTATTACATTAGCTGCACAGTGTGAACAGTACATGACCTGGCTCTGCTACCTTCACATTCTGCATTACATGGACGTCTCTACTGCACACTGCTGCATAGTCGTTACAATGTATAATGATATTGGCGCACTACTTCATTACCATACACATTATTACGGTCACGGATGACATGGTTTCCAGCAGCAGCAGACGGACAGATTTTACCCTTTTGTGTATACTGAGGGCCAATAAAAGTAAGATATCTCCTAAATGCCATATTCCCTGCGTCATATCCCCTGCATCCTGCGCCACTTCCCCTGCGTCCTGCGCCACATCCCCTGAGTCCTGCGCCATATCCCCTGAGTCCTGCGCCATATCCCCTGAGTCCTGCGCCATATCCCCTGAGTCCTGCGCCACTTCCCGAGTCCTGTGCCATATTCCCTGCGTCACTTCCCGAGTCCTGTGCCATATTCCCTGCGTCCTGCTCCATATCCTGTGTGCAGCGCCACTTCCCCTGCACCATATGCCCTGCGTCATATCCCTTGCATCATGCGTCACTTCCCCTGCTTCTTGCTCTATAGCCCGTGTCCTGTGCCATATCCCCTGCATCCTGTACCACTTCCTCTGCGTCCTGCACCACTTCCCCTGAATCCTGCACCATATCTCCTGCATCATATTCCCTGCGTCCTATTCCTTGCATCACGCGCCATATCTCCTGCGACCGGCGCTATACACTGAAGGGATTTCAGCCTACATGAACAAGATTTCGTTATTTTTAGCAGTTATGGGGAAAAAAATTAAAAAAGTCTGAACAGACCCGGACGCGGTTCTCTCGTCTCTGTCCAGCCATAAACCACATAATCTTTGACTCTTTAACCCCTTACATTCCAGTTCAGCTATGTTGTCTGGTGCTGCAGTCCAGGTAAAGTTGCACATGGTCAGGAATCCTTCTGCCCTTATCACTCCGGCACCCCCTCTTATCACTCCTGTCCCTCACACCTCCATCCCCCTGTTCCCATCACCCCGACCTAATCAGCCCTGTCCCTTTGCTCTGATCACCCACGTCTCTCATCACCCCATACCTTCCCTCATCACCAGTGTCCTTCAGTTTTTTCCCCACTCCCATCCCCCCAGTCCCTCATCTCTTTCCCGCTCCCATCCCCCAGGTCACTCATCTCTCTCCTCACTCTCATCCCCCGGTCCCTCATCTCTCTCCTCACTCTCATCCCCCCCGGTCCCTCATTTCTCTCCTCACTCTCATCCCCCGGTCTCCTCACTCTCATCCCCTGGTCCCTCATCTCTCTCCTCACTCTCATCCCCCCCAGGTCCCTCATCTCTCTCCTCACTCTCATTCCCCCCGGTCCCTCATCTCTCTCCTCACTCTCATCCCCCCCCAGGTCCCTCATCTCTCTCCTCACTCTCATCCCCCCAGGTCCCTCATCTCTCTCCTCACTCTCATCCCCTCCAGGTCCCTCATCTCTCTCCTCACTCTCATTCCCCCCAGGTCCCTCATCTCTCTCCTCACTCTCATTCCCCCCGGTCCCTCATCTCTCTCCTCACTCTCATCCCCCCCCAGGTCCCTCATCTCTCTCCTCACTCTCATCCCCCCAGGTCCCTCATCTCTCTCCTCACTCTCATCCCCTCCGGTCCCTCATCTCTCTCCTCACTCTCATCCCCCCCCAGGTCCCTCATCTCTCTCCTCACTCTCATCCCCCCAGGTCCCTCATCTCTCTCCTCACTCTCATCCCCTCCAGGTCCCTCATCTCTCTCCTCACTCTCATCCCCCCCCAGGTCCCTCATCTCTCTCCTCACTCTCATTCCCCCCGGTCCCTCATCTCTCTCCTCACTCTCATCCCCCCCCAGGTCCCTCATCTCTCTCCTCACTCTCATCCCCCCAGGTCCCTCATCTCTCTCCTCACTCTCATCCCCTCCGGTCCCTCATCTCTCTCCTCACTCTCATCCCCTCCGGTCCCTCATCTCTCTCCTCACTCATCCCCCGCTCCCTCATCTCTCTCCTCACTCTCATCCCCCCCCAGTCCCTCATCTCTCTCCTCACTCTCATCCCCCGCTCCCTCATCTCTCTCCTCACTCTCATCCCCCGCTCCCTCATCTCTCTCCTCACTCTCATCCCCCGCTCCCTCATCTCTCTCCTCACTCTCATCCCCCCCAGTCCCTCATCTCTCTCCTCACTCTCATCCCCCCCAGTCCCTCATCTCTCTCCTCACTCTCATCCCCCCCGGTCCCTCATCTCTCTCCTCACTCTCATCCCCCCCGGTCCCTCATCTCTCTCCTCACTCTCATCCCCCCCGGTCCCTCATCTCTCTCCTCACTCTCATCCCCCCCGGTCCCTCATCTCTCTCCTCACTCTCATCCCCCCCGGTCCCTCATCTCTCTCCTCACTCTCATCCCCCCCGATCCCTCATCTCTCCCCTCACTCTCATCCCCCCCGGTCCCTCATCTCTCTCCTCACTCTCATCCCCCCCGGTCCCTCATCTCTCTCCTCACTCTCATCCCCCCCGGTCCCTCATCTCTCTCCTCACTCTCATCCCCTCCGGTCCCTCATCTCTCTCCTCACTCTCATCCCCTCCGGTCCCTCATCTCTCTCCTCACTCTCATCCCCTCCGGTCCCTCATCTCTCTCCTCACTCTCATCCCCCCCGGTCCCTCATCTCTCTCCTCACTCTCATCCCCCCGGTCCCTCATCTCTCTCCTCACTCTCATCCCCCCCGGTCCCTCATCTCTCTCCTCACTCTCATCCCCAGGTCCCTCACCTCTCTCCTCACTCTCATCCCCCCCCCCCGTCTCTCATCTTTCTCCTCACTCTCATCCCCCCCCCCCGTCCCTCATCTCTCTCCTCACTCTCATCCCCCCAGTCCCCATTTCTCTCCTCACTCTCATCCCCCCCCCCCCCGTCCCTCATCTCTCTCCTCACTCTCATCCCCCCCCGGTCCCTCATCTCTCTCCTTCCTCTCATCCCCCCCGGTCCCTCATCTCTCTCCTCACTCTCATCCCCCGGTCTCCTCACTCTCATCCCCCGGTCCCTCATCTCTCTCCTCACTCTCATCCCCCCCCGGTCCCTCATCTCTCTCCTCCCTCTCATCCCCCCTGGTCCCTCATCTCTCTCCTCACTCTCATCCCCCGGTCCCTCATCTCTCTCCTCACTCTCATCCCCCGGTCCCTCATCTCTCTCCTCACTCTCATCCCCCGGTCCCTCATCTCTCTCATCCCCCGGTCCCTCATCTCTCTCCTCACTCTCATCCCCCGGTCCCTCATCTCTCTCATCCCCCGGTCCCTCATCTCTCTCCTCACTCTCATCCCCCGGTCCCTCATCTCTCTCATCCCCCGGTCCCTCATCTTTCTCCTCACTCTCATCCCCCCCCCCGGTCCCTCATCTCTCTCCTCCCTCTCATCCCCCCCGGTCCCTCATCTCTCTCCTCACTCTCATCCCCCGGTCCCTCATCTCTCTCATCACTCTCATCCCCCGGTCCCTCATCTCTCTCCTCACTCTCATCCCCCCCGGTCCCTCATCTCTCTCCTCACTCTCATCCCCCGGTCCCTCATCTCTCTCATCCCCCGGTCCCTCATCTCTCTCATCCCCCGGTCCCTCATCTCTCTCCTCACTCTCATCCCCCGGTCCCTCATCTCTCTCATCCCCCGGTCCCTCATCTCTCTCCTCACTCTCATCCCCCGGTCCCTCATCTCTCTCATCCCCCATTCCCTCATCTCTCTCCTCACTCTCATCCCCCGGTCCCTCATCTCTCTCATCCCCCGGTCCCTCATCTCTCTCCTCACTCTCATCCCCCGGTCCCTCATCTCTCTCATCCCCCGGTCCCTCATCTCTCTCCTCACTCTCATCCCCCGGTCCCTCATCTTTCTCATCCCCCGGTCCCTCATCTCTCTCCTCACTCTCATCCCCCGATCCCTCATCTCTCTCATCCCCCGGTCCCTCATCTCTCTCATCCCCCGGTCCCTCATCTCTCTCCTCACTCTCATCCCCCGGTCCCTCATCTCTCTCATCCCCCGATTCCTCATCTCTCTCATCCCCCGGTCCCTCATCTCTCTCATCCCCCGGTCCCTCATCTCTCTCCTCACTCTCATCCCCCGGTCCCTCATCTCTCTCATCCCCCGATCCCTCATCTCTCTCATCCCCCGGTCCCTCATCTCTCTCATCCCCCGGTCCCTCATCTCTCTCCTCACTCTCATCCCCCGGTCCCTCATCTCTCTCATCCCCCGGTCCCTCATCTCTCTCATCCCCCGATCCCTCATCCCTCTCATCCCCCGGTCCCTCATCTCTCTCATCACTCTCATCCCCCCCCCCGATCCCTCATCTCTCTCCTCACTCTCATCCCCCTCTTCTCTCTCCTCACTCTCATCCCCCTCTTCTCTCTCCTCACTCTCATCCCCCTCTTCTCTCTCCTCACTCTCATCCCCCTCTTCTCTCTCCTCACTCTCATCCCCCTCTTCTCTCTCCTCACTCTCATCCCCCTCTTCTCTCTCCTCACTCTCATCCCCCTCTTCTCTCTCCTCACTCTCATCCCCCTCTTCTCTCTCCTCACTCTCATCCCCCTCTTCTCTCTCCTCACTCTCATCCCCCTCATCTTTCTCCTCACTCTCATCTCCCCCAATCCGTCCCTCACCTCTTCCCGCTCTCTCAGGCTCCGTCCCTCACCTCTTCCCGCTCTCTCAGGCTCCGTCCCTCATCTCTCTCCCTCACCTCTTCCCGCTCTCTCAGGCTCCGTCCCTCATCTCTCTCCCTCACCTCTTCCCGCTCTCTCAGGCTCCGTCCCTCATCTCTCTCCCTCACCTCTTCCCGCTCTCTCAGGCTCCGTCCCTCATCTCTCTCCTCACTCTCATCCCCCTCTTCTCTCTCCTCACTCTCATCCCCCTCTTCTCTCTCCTCACTCTCATCCCCCTCTTCTCTCTCATCCCCCTCATCTCTCTCCTCACTCTCATCTCCCCCAATCCGTCCCTCACCTCTTCCCGCTCTCTCAGGCTCCGTCCCTCATCTCTCTCCCTCACCTCTTCCCGCTCTCTCAGGCTCCGTCCCTCATCTCTCTCCCTCACCTCTTCCCGCTCTCTCATCCCCCGGTCCCTCATCTCTCTCATCCCCCGGTCCCTCATCTCTCTCCTCACTCTCATCCCCCGGTCCCTCATCTCTCTCATCCCCCGGTCCCTCATCTCTCTCCTCACTCTCATCCCCCGGTCCCTCATCTCTCTCATCCCCCGGTCCCTCATCTCTCTCCTCACTCTCATCCCCCGGTCCCTCATCTCTCTCATCCCCCGGTCCCTCATCTCTCTCCTCACTCTCATCCCCCGGTCCCTCATCTCTCTCATCCCCCGGTCCCTCATCTCTCTCCTCACTCTCATCCCCCGGTCCCTCATCTTTCTCATCCCCCGGTCCCTCATCTCTCTCCTCACTCTCATCCCCCGGTCCCTCATCTCTCTCATCCCCCGGTCCCTCATCTCTCTCATCCCCCGGTCCCTCATCTCTCTCCTCACTCTCATCCCCCGGTCCCTCATCTCTCTCATCCCCCGATTCCTCATCTCTCTCATCCCCCGGTCCCTCATCTCTCTCATCCCCCGATCCCTCATCTCTCTCATCCCCCGGTCCCTCATCTCTCTCCTCACTCTCATCCCCCGGTCCCTCATCTCTCTCATCCCCCGATCCCTCATCTCTCTCATCCCCCGGTCCCTCATCTCTCTCATCCCCCGGTCCCTCATCTCTCTCCTCACTCTCATCCCCCGGTCCCTCATCTCTCTCATCCCCCGGTCCCTCATCTCTCTCATCCCCCGATCCCTCATCCCTCTCATCCCCCGGTCCCTCATCTCTCTCATCACTCTCATCCCCCCCCCCGATCCCTCATCTCTCTCCTCACTCTCATCCCCCTCTTCTCTCTCCTCACTCTCATCCCCCTCTTCTCTCTCCTCACTCTCATCCCCCTCATCTCTCTCCTCACTCTCATCCCCCTCTTCTCTCTCCTCACTCTCATCCCCCTCTTCTCTCTCCTCACTCTCATCCCCCTCTTCTCTCTCCTCACTCTCATCCCCCTCTTCTCTCTCCTCACTCTCATCCCCCTCATCTCTCTCCTCACTCTCATCCCCCGGTCCCTCATCTCTCTCATCCCCCGGTCCCTCATCTCTCTCCTCACTCTCATCCCCCGGTCCCTCATCTCTCTCATCCCCCGATTCCTCATCTCTCTCATCCCCCGGTCCCTCATCTCTCTCATCCCCCGGTCCCTCATCTCTCTCATCCCCCGGTCCCTCATCTCTCTCATCCCCCGGTCCCTCATCTCTCTCATCCCCCGGTCCCTCATCTCTCTCCTCACTCTCATCCCCCGGTCCCTCATCTCTCTCATCCCCCGATCCCTCATCTCTCTCATCCCCCGGTCCCTCATCTCTCTCATCCCCCGATCCCTCATCTCTCTCATCCCCCGGTCCCTCATCTCTCTCATCCCCGGTCCCTCATCTCTCTCCTCACTCTCATCCCCCGGTCCCTCATCTCTCTTATCCCCCGGTCCCTCATCTCTCTCATCCCCCGATCCCTCATCTCTCTCATCCCCCGATCCCTCATCTCTCTCATCACTCTCATCCCCCCCCCCATCCCTCATCTCTCTCCTCACTCTCATCCCCCTCTTCTCTCTCCTCACTCTCATCCCCCTCTTCTCTCTCCTCACTCTCATCCCCCTCTTCTCTCTCCTCACTCTCATCCCCCTCTTCTCTCTCCTCACTCTCATCCCCCTCATCTCTCTCCTCACTCTCATCCCCCTCTTCTCTCTCCTCACTCTCATCCCCCTCTTCTCTCTCCTCACTCTCATCCCCCTCATCTCTCTCCTCACTCTCATCCCCCTCTTCTCTCTCCTCACTCTCATCCCCCTCTTCTCTCTCCTCACTCTCATCCCCCTCTTCTCTCTCCTCACTCTCATCCCCCTCTTCTCTCTCCTCACTCTCATCCCCCTCTTCTCTCTCCTCACTCTCATCCCCCTCTTCTCTCTCCTCACTCTCATCCCCCTCTTCTCTCTCCTCACTCTCATCCCCCTCATCTCTCTCCTCACTCTCATCCCCCTCTTCTCTCTCCTCACTCTCATCCCCCTCATCTCTCTCCTCACTCTCATCCCCCTCTTCTCTCTCCTCACTCTCATCCCCCTCTTCTCTCTCCTCACTCTCATCCCCCTCTTCTCTCTCCTCACTCTCATCCCCCTCATCTCTCTCCTCACTCTCATCTCCCCCAATCCGTCCCTCACCTCTTCCCGCTCTCTCAGGCTCCGTCCCTCACCTCTTCCCGCTCTCTCAGGCTCCGTCCCTCACCTCTTCCCGCTCTCTCAGGCTCCGTCCCTCACCTCTTCCCGCTCTCTCAGGCTCCGTCCCTCATCTCTCTCCCTCACCTCTTCCCGCTCTCTCAGGCTCCGTCCCTCATCTCTCTCCCTCACCTCTTCCCGCTCTCTCAGGCTCCGTCCACACATAGTATTATGTGACAGTCCAGAGAAGCTGCAGTGAAGTGTGCCGGGAATGTGAAGTGTGCCGGGAATGTGAAGTGTGCCGGGAATGTGAAGTGTGCCGGGAATGTGAAGTGTGCGGCACTCACCTCGCTCATGGTGGCGCTCTGCTCCGTGCTGCAGCCTGTGGGATCCGCTCTGCCTATATGTGCGATGTATATATATATATCCCTGCGGTGCCGGGGCTCCGGATGATGACTGACAGCTGTTGGCAGCCAATGGGAATCTCCTCAGTCATTTGCTGCATTTCCAAAAAAGGGCGCTGAGTGGCTGCGCGGTGTGAACGGAGCCCGACGGAGGCAGCATTAACCACCGCACTGCTGGACAAGCCATCCCTGAGGATAGGGTCCTGGGGTGGAGGGGCTGCGGCACACACACGGTTAAAGCCGAGCTCTATTGTTGCCAGAAAGATTACGGTGATTAAACCTCAGGAGCCGATAGTCTGTGAGGAGCGGAGGGGAAAGGGTTAAAGAGTGACCTCATCACCTCATGAGCCGACAGTCTGTGAGGAGCGGAGGGGAAAGGGTTAAAGAGTGGCCTCATCACCTCATGAGCCGACAGTCTGTGAGGAGCGGAGGGGAAAGGGTTAAAGAGTGGCCTCATCACCTCAGGAGCCGACAGTCTGTGAGGAGCGGAGGGGAAAGGGTTAAAGGGTGGCCTCATCACCTCAGGAGCCGACAGTCTGTGAGGAGCAGAGGGGAAAGGGTTAAAGAGTGGCCTCATCACCTCAGGAGCCGACAGTCTGTGAGGAGCGGAGGGGAAAGGGTTAAAGGGTGGCCTCATCACCTCAGGAGCCGACAGTCTGTGAGGAGCGGAGGGGAAAGGGTTAAAGAGTGGCCTCATCACCTCAGGAGCCGACAGTCTGTGAGGAGCGGAGGGGAAAGGGTTAAAGAGTGGCCGCAGCGATGATGATGATGATGATTATAACAGCTGGAGGGGCAGATGCTGATCCTGGCAGCCGTCATCTCCATCTCTCCAGGGAGGGGGCGCTGCTGAGGAGCTGACTGATCTGACCTCTGTCTGCAGGACCGATCACTGAGGGGGTAAAGGATCAGTGGGAAATTATCATCATTATATTACTGCCCCCAAATTATATTACTGCCCCCAAATTATATCACTGCCCCCAAATTATATCACTGCCCCCAAATTATATCACTGCCCCCAAATTATATTACTGCCCCCAAATTATATCACTGCCCCCAAATTATATCACTGCCCCCAAATTATATCACTGCCCCCAAATTACATCACTGCCCCCAAATTATTATATCACTGCCCCAAATTATTATATCACTGCCCCCAAATTATATCACTGCCCCCAAATTATATCACTGCCCCAAATTATCACTCCCCCAAATTATCACTCCCCCAAATTATATCACTCCCTCAAATTATATCACTCCCCCAAATTATATCACTGCCCCCAAATTATATCACTGCCCCCAAATTACATCACTTCCCCCAAATTACATCACTGCCCCCAAATTACATCACTGCCCCCAAATTACATCACTTCCCCCAAATTACATCACTTCCCCCAAATTACATCACTGCCCCCAAATTACATCACTGCCCCCAAATTACATCACTGCCCCCAAATTACATCACTGCCCCCAAATTATATCACAGCCCCCAAATTATATCACAGCCCCCAAATTATATCACAGCCCCCAAATTATATCACAGCCCCCAAATTATATCACAGCCCCCAAATTACATCACTGTACCCCCCTACATTATTATATCACTGCACCCAAATGATATCACTGCACCCCCTACATTATTATATCACTGCCCCCAAATTATATCACTGCCCCCAAATTATATCACTGCACCCCCCTACATTATTATATCACTGCTCCCAAATTCTATTACTGCCCCCAAATTACATCACTGCCCCCAAATTATATCACTGGCCCCAAATTATATCACTGCACCCCCTTACATTATTATATCACTGCCCCCAATTACTACATCACTGTAGTAGATGTGACCTGCAGTCCTATGTAACACCACAGATAACACAGTGATAACTCTCTGAGTACAGATAATGTATAGATGTGACCTGCAGTCCTATGTAACACCACAGATAACACAGTGATAACTCTCTGAGTACAGATAATGTATAGATGTGACCTGCAGTCCTATGTAACACCACAGATAACACAGTGATAACTCTCTGAGTACAGATAATGTATAGATGTGACCTGCAGTCCCATGTAACACCACAGATAACACAGTGATAACTCTCTGAGTACAGATAATGTATAGATGTGACCTGCAGTCCTATGTAACACCACAGATAACACAGTGATAACTCTCTGAATACAGATAATGTATAGATGTGACCTGCAGTCCTATGTAACACCACAGATAACAGTGATAACTCTCTGAGTACAGATAATGTAGTAGATGTGACCTGCAGTCCTATGTAACACCACAGATAACAGTGATAACTCTCTGAGTACAGATAATGTATAGATGTGACCTGCAGTCCTATGTAACACCACAGATAACAGTGATAACTCTCTGAGTACAGATAATGTATAGATGTGACCTGCAGTCCTATGTAACACCACAGATAACAGTGATAACTCTCTGAGTACAGATAATGTATAGATGTGACCTGCAGTCCTATGTAACACCACAGATAACAGTGATAACTCTCTGAGTACAGATAATGTATAGATGTGACCTGCAGTCCTATGTAACACCACAGATAACACAGTGATAACTCTCTGAGTACAGATAATGTATAGATGTGACCTGCAGTCCTATGTAACACCACAGATAACACAGTGATAACTCTCTGAGTACAGATAATGTATAGATGTGACCTGCAGTCCTATGTAACACCACAGATAACAGTGATAACTCTCTGATTACAGATAATGTATAGATGTGACCTGCAGTCCTATGTAACACCACAGATAACAGTGATAACTCTCTGAGTACAGATAATGTATAGATGTGACCTGCAGTCCTATGTAACACCACAGATAACAGTGATAACTCTCTGAGTACAGATAATGTATAGATGTGACCTGCAGTCCTATGTAACACCACAGATAACACAGTGATAACTCTCTGAGTACAGATAATGTATAGATGTGACCTGCAGTCCTATGTAACACCACAGATAACACAGTGATAACTCTCTGAGTACAGATAATGTATAGATGTGACCTGCAGTCCTATGTAACACCACAGATAACACAGTGATAACTCTCTGAGTACAGATAATGTATAGATGTGACCTGCAGTCCTATGTAACACCACAGATAACAGTGATAACTCTCTGAGTACAGATAATGTATAGATGTGACCTGCAGTCCTATGTAACACCACAGATAACACAGTGATAACTCTCTGAGTACAGATAATGTATAGATGTGACCTGCAGTCCTATGTAACACCACAGATAACACAGTGATAACTCCCTGAGTACAGAGAATGTATAGATGTGACCTGCAGTCCTATGTAACACCACAGATAACACAATGATAACTCTCTGAGTACAGATAATGTATAGATGTGACCTGCAGTCCTATGTAACACCACAGATAACACAGTGATAACTCTCTGAGTACAGATAATGTATAGATGTGACCTGCAGTCCTATGTAACACCACAGATAACAGTGATAACTCTCTGAGTACAGATAATGTATAGATGTGACCTGCAGTCCTATGTAACACCACAGATAACACAATGATAACTCTCTGAGTACAGATAATGTATAGATGTGACCTGCAGTCCTATGTAACACCACAGATAACAGTGATAGCTCTCTGAGCACAGATAATGTATAGATGTGACCTGCAGTCCTATGTAACACCACAGATAACACAGTGATAACTCTCTGAGTACAGATAATGTAGTAGATGTGACCTGCAGTCCTATGTAACACCACAGATAACAGTGATAACTCTCTGAGTACAGATAATGTATAGATGTGACCTGCAGTCCTATGTAACACCACAGATAACACAGTGATAACTCTCTGAGTACAGATAATGTATAGATGTGACCTGCAGTCCTATGTAACACCACAGATAACACAGTGATAACTCTCTGAGTACAGATAATGTAGTAGATGTGACCTGCAGTCCTATGTAACACCACAGATAACACAGTGATAACTCTCTGAGTACAGATAATGTATAGATGTGACCTGCAGTCCTATGTAACACCACATATAACAGTGATAACTCTCTGAGTACAGATAATGTATAGATGTGACCTGCAGTCCTATGTAACACCACAGATAACACAGTGATAACTCTCTGAGTACAGATAATGTAGTAGATGTGACCTGCAGTCCTATGTAACACCACAGATAACACAATGATAACTCTCTGAGTACAGATAATGTATAGATGTGACCTGCAGTCCTATGTAACACCACAGATAACAGTGATAACTCTCTGAGTACAGATAATGTATAGATGTGACCTGCAGTCCTATGTAACACTACAGATAACACAGTGATAACTCTCTGAGTACAGATAATGTATAGATGTGACCTGCAGTCCTATGTAACACCACAGATAACAGTGATAACTCTCTGAGTACAGAGAATGTATAGATGTGACCTGCAGTCCTATGTAACAGTCATGCTGGGAGTTGTAGTCCCCGCTGTGTAGACACTATGTGACCTGCAGTCCTATGTAACAGTCGTGCTGGGAGTTGTAGTCCCCGCTGTGTAGACACCATGTGACCTGCAGTCCCATGTAACAGTTGAGCTGGGAGTTGTAGTCCCCGCTATGTACACACCATGTGACCTGCAGTCCTATGTAACAGTCATGCTGGGAGTTGTAGTCCCCGCTGTGTAGACACCATGTGACCTGCAGTCCTATGTAACAGTCGTGCTGAGAGTTGTAGTCCCCACTGTGTAGACACCATGTGACCTGCAGTCCTATGTAACAGTCATTCTGGGAGTTGTAGTCCCTGCTGTGTAGATACAATGTGACCTGCAGTCCTATGTAACAGTCGTTCTGGGAGTTGTAGTCCCCGCTGTGTAGACACCATGTGACCTGCAGTCCTATGTAACAGTCGTGCTGGGAGTTGTAGTCCCCGCTGTGTAGACACCATGTGACCTGCAGTCCTATGTAACAGTCGTGCTGGGAGTTGTAGTCCCCGCTGTGTAGATACCATGTGAACTGCAGTCCTATGTAGCAGTCGTGCTGGAAGTTGTAGTCCCCGCTGTGTAGACACCATGTGAACTGCAGTCCTATGTAACAGTCATGCTGGGAGTTGTAGTCCCCGCTGTGTAGACACCATGTGACCTGCAGTCCTATGTAACAGTCGTGCTGAGAGTTGCAGTCCCCGCTGGGTAGACACCATGTGACCTGCAGTCCTATGTAACAGTCGTGCTGGGAGTTGTAGTCCCCGCTGTGTAGACACCATGTGACCTGCAGTCCTATGTAACAGTCGTGCTGAGAGTTGTAGTCCCCGCTGGGTAGACACCATGTGACCTGCAGTCCTATGTAACAGTTGTGCTGGGAGTTGTAGTCCCCGCTGGGTAGACACCATGTGACCTGCAGTCCTATGTAACAGTCGTGCTGGGAGTTCTAGTCCCCGCTGGGTAGACACCATGTGACCTGCAGTCCTATGTAACAGTCGTGCTGGGAGTTGTAGTCCCCGCTGTGTAGACACCATGTGACCTGCAGTCCTATGTAACAGTCATGCTGGGAGTTGTAGTCCCCGCTGTGTAGACACCATGTGACCTGCAGTCCTATGTAACAGTCGTGCTGGGAGTTGTAGTCCCCGCTGGGTAGACACCATGTGACCTGCAGTCCTATGTAACAGTCGTGCTGGGAGTTGTAGTCCCCGCTGTGTAGACACCATGTGACCTCCCCTGGGCGGGGCAGCAGGTGGGCGGGGCACAGGTACAGGCTGTTCTGTACTGACAGGACGGGCAGGTCTGACTTCATTCCCATTGGATTGTGGGTATTTTGTAATGTTTTACCTGACACTCGGGGTTCTGATCACATGGGGCGATCGTACACACCGACCGCTGGTCACTGACTACCTGCCGATCACCAGGTGAGTCGTGGGCCGGGGTCACTTCACTGTATATCCGAATATCTGTCCTGTGGGCGGACCCCCTACATGAACACAACCATAGAGTCCTGTAAACAATCATAGACAATAGTAAATAATCGGCTGTGTGTGAACAAATCCACAGTCCAAGCAGGAAGTTATATTTCCAGCTGTTTGTGATGTCATTGGTCACCTGAGGTATATACAATAGGGGGAGGGGAGGTGTATACAGGGGGAGAGGTGTATACAGAGGGGAGGGGAGGTGTATACAGGGGGAGAGGTGTATACAGAGGGGAGGGGAGGTGTATACAGGGGGAGAGGTGTATACGGGGGGAGAGGTGTATACAGAGGGGAGGGGAGGTGTATACAGGGGGAGAGGCGTATACAGAGGGGAGGGGAGGTGTATACAGGGGGAGAGGTGTATACAGAGGGGAGGGGAGGTGTATACAGGGGGAGAGGTGTATACAGAGGGGAGGGGAGGTGTATACAGGGGGAGAGGTGTATACAGAGGGGAGGGGAGGTGTATACAGGGGGAGAGGTGTATACAGAGGGAAGGGGAGGTGTATACAGGGGGAGAGGTGTATACAGAGGGAAGGGGAGGTGTATACAGGGGGAGAGGTGTATACAGAGGGGAGGGGAGGTGTATACAGGGGGAGAGGTGTATACAGAGGGAAGGGGAGGTGTATACAGGGGGAGAGGTGTATACAGAGGGGGGGAGGTGTATACAGGGGGGAGGTGTATACAGAGGGGAGGGGATGTGTATACAGGGGGAGGTGTATACAGAGGGGAGGGGATGTGTATACAGGGGGGAGGTGTATACAGGGGGAGGGGAGGTGTATACAGGGGGAGAGGTGTATACAAAGGGGAGGGGAGGTGTATACAGAGGGGAGGGGAGGTGTATACAGAGGGGAGGGGAGGTGTATACAGAGGGAAGGGGAGGTGTATACAGGGGGAGAGGTGTATACAGAGGGGAGGGGATGTGTATACAGGGGGGGAGGTGTATACAGGGGGAGGTGTATACAGGAGGAGAGGTGTATACAGGGGGAAGGGAGGTGTATACAGGGGGAGATGTATACAAGGGGGAGGGGAGGTGTATACAGAGGGGAGGTGTATACAAGGGGGAGGGGGAGGTGTATACAGGGGGGAGGTGTATACAAGGGGGAGGGGAGGTGTATACAAGGGGGGAGGGGAGGTTTCCTTTGTTTTTCCCTCCATCCAGCCCAGACCGCCATGACTTGTCTCCACAGAACCTGCCGGACACACATCTCAGGATATGCTCAGACTGAGGATTTGTAGCTGAATCTCCACTCACGGAATTCAGTGAGGGGAGATTCCGTCTGGCAGCCAGCGGCGGTGGTGGGTCCACGCGGAACTGCGCCGTCACCATTACCGGCTATGTAGTGTTCGCGGACTTCCCGCAAAGAAGGAACATGTTCTCTCTTTGCACGGAACTATTTCAGCGGCGGAATTGTCTGCCGCCCAAATTCCGCAGTGTGAACATACCCTTAGACTGTGCACCTCCCCAGCACCCTACTCAGCTTTCCCCACCCCATAGTGCCCCCGAATGGTAATAAAGCCACAAACTCTAATATTACTAACTAGGGCCCAGATTTATCCGAACTGGAGGGATCTTCCCCCAGTGACCAATCGCAGCTCAGCTAACAAGCTGTGGTAAAGTGAAAGCTGAGCTGTGATTGGCTGCTGGGGGAAAATCACTCCACATTTTCTCTCACAGTTTGATAAATCTGGGCCCTAGATTGCCTTGTGGCCCCACACACAGTATATAGCCGACTGTGGGCTCCTCCAAAACATGGTAGGAAAAAACGAATACGCACCCCCTGCCTCCCCCCACCGGGCACAGATGTATGAGCTCCTCTGAGCCTTTCCTTAGGATACAAGAACTAGAAAGAACAGAGGCGCTCGCCAGATCTGCGGCTTTATTACCCAGCGGTATAAGACACTGGTCTACCGCCGCTTCATGGAAAACACTACTGTATAATTAATGAGCCCCTCCCACTGTTATATTATAATGAGCCACTCCCACTGTTATATTATAATGAGCCACTCCCACTGTTATATTATAATGAGCCACTCCCACTGTTATATTATAATGAGCCACTCCCACTGTTACTGTAGAATGTGCCACTCCCACTGTTACTGTATAATGAGCCACTCCCACTGTTATATTATAATGAGCCACTCCCACTGTTACTGTAGAATGTGCCACTCCCACTGTTACTGTATAATGAGCCACTCCCACTGTTATATTATAATGAGCCACTCCCACTGTTATATTATAATGAGCCACTCCCACTGTTATATTATAATGAGCCACTCCCACTGTTACTGTAGAATGAGCCACTCCCACTGTTACTGTATAATGAGCCACTCCCACTGTTATATTATAATGAGCCACTCCCACTGTTACTGTAGAATGTGCCACTCCCACTGTTATATTATAATGAGCCACTCCCACTGTTATATTATAATGAGCCACTCCCACTGTTATATTATAATGAGCCACTCCCACTGTTATATTATAATGAGCCACTCCCACTGTTACTGTAGAATGTGCCACTCCCACTGTTACTGTATAATGAGCCACTCCCACTGTTATATTATAATGAGCCACTCCCACTGTTACTGTAGAATGTGCCACTCCCACTGTTACTGTATAATGAGCCACTCCCACTGTTATATTATAATGAGCCACTCCCACTGTTATATTATAATGAGCCACTCCCACTGTTACTGTATAATGAGCCACTCCCACTGTTATATTATAATGAGCCACTCCCACTGTTATATTATAATGAGCCACTCCCACTGTTATATTATAATGAGCCACTCCCACTGTTATAATGAGCCACTCCCACTGTTATAGTATAATGAGCCACTCCCACTGTTATATTATAATGAGCCACTCCCACTGTTATATTATAATGAGCCATTCCCACTGTTATATTATAATGAGCCACTCCCACTGTTATATCTATAATGAGCCACTCCCACTGTTACTGTATAATGAGCCACTCCCACTGTTATATTATAATGAGCCACTCCCACTGTTATATTATAATGAGCCTCTCCCACTGTTATATTATAATGAGCCACTCCCACTGTTATATTATAATGAGCCACTCCCACTGTTATATTATAATGAGCCACTCCCACTTTTACTGTATAATTAGCCACTCCCACTGTTATATTATAATGAGCCATTCCCACTGTTACTGTATAATGAGCCACTCCCACTGTTATAATATAATGAGCCACTCCCACTGTTATAATATAATGAGCTACTCCCACTGTTATATTATAATGAGCCACTCCCACTGTTATATTATAATGAGCCACTCCCCACTTTTACTGTATAATTAGCCACTCCCACTGTTATATTATAATGAGCCATTCCCACTGTTATATTATAATGAGCCACTCCCACTGTTATATTATAATGAGCCACTCCCACATTTATATTATAATGAGCCCACTCCCACCGTTACTGTATAATTAGCCACACCCACAGTTATATTATAATGAGCCACTCCCACAGTTATATTATAATGAGCCCACTCCCACAGTTATATTATAATGAGCCACTCCCACTGTTATATTATCATAAGCCACTCCCACTGTTACTGTATAATGAGCCACTCCCACTGTTATATTATAATAAGCCACTCCCACTGTTATATTATAATAAGCCACTCCCACTGTTATATTATAATAAGCCACTCCACAGTTATATTATAATAAGCCACTCCCCGCTGTTATATAATGAGCCACTCCCACTGTTACTGTATGGTGTGGGGTAGGGGTGTTCCTCCGGGTCACAGGTGGTCCCGGTTACTATTAACCTTTTCATTATGATGTAGGAGATGCCCCTCCCCCCTGACTCTAAGGCCAGGTTCACACTACGGAATTTCCACCTGCAATTCCGCTGTGAAATTACTTGTAGAAATTCCGCTCACGAAAATGTATAATATAGTGAATGGGTATTAATGGGTTTTCATTTCACAAAATTCACACTACAGAATTTTGGAAGCGGAATTTGCGAACGGAAAAAAAAAATCCGCTTTAAAATTTCCGCCTGAAGACTGGCGTTGCTCATTCTTCTACTCGCGGAACACATTGCAGTCTATTGGAGACTTATTCAGTCTGCGCGGTCCTAGCGTCGGCCGCACTCGGAATCTCCGGGTGGAAATTGTCCGTAGTGTGAATAGACAAGTCGCGTCTATCGGATCCGTATCGGTGATGGTTCTCACTATGAACCGTCAGGAGGTCCCGAGTAGAGATGAGCGAACTTACAGTAAATTCGATTCGTCACGAACTTCTCGGCTCGGCAGTTGATGACTTTTCCTGCATAAATTAGTTCAGCTTTCCGGTGCTCCCGTGGGCTGGAAAAGATGGATACAGTCCTAGGAGACTCTTTCCTAGGAATGTATCCACCTTTTCCAGCCCACCGGAGCACCGGAAAGCTGAACTAATTAACGCAGGATAAGTCATCAACTGCCGAGCCGAGAAGTTTGTGACGAATCGAATTTACTGTAAGTTCGCTCATCTCTAGTCCTAAGGCTTCACGTCCCGTCACCTTTTATTAGGTCCTTGGTCTCTTCCCTGTAATTGTCAGCCATGTCTATTCCGCCTCCACCTTTATAAAGGGCAAAGGTCAAATTCCGCTCTCTGTATGGAGGGAGATGTAGATGAAGACGTGGTCATGTGACGGGCGCTCAGGTGAGTCCTCTGCGATCTGTTACCTGGATGACCTCTGGAGGCCTTCAACTTTTTCAAAACTACAACTCCCAGCATGCTCGGACAGCCAACGGCTGTCCGAGCATGCTGGGAGTTGTAGTTTTGAAACAGCTGGAGGCACCCTGGTTGGGAAAAACTGATCTATGTAATGTATAATGTGGTGAATAGTGATGTCACTGGTATAATATATAATGTGGTGAATAGTGATGTCACTGGTGTGATATTTAATGTGGTGAATAGTGATGTCACTGGTGTAATATATAATGTGGTGAATAGTGATGTCACTGGTATAATATATAATGTGGTGAATAGTGATGTCACTGGTATAATATATAATGTGGTGAATAGTGATGTCACTGGTATAATATATAATGTGGTGAATAGTGATGTCACTGGTGTAATATATAATGTGGTGAATAGTGATGTCACTGGTATAATATATAATGTGGTGAATAGTGATGTCACTGGTATAATATATAATGTGGTGAATAGTGATGTCACTGGTATAATATATAATGTGGTGAATAGTGATGTCACTGGTATAATATATAATGTGGTGAATAGTGATGTCACTGGTGTAATGTATAATGTGGTGAATAGTGATGTCACTGGTATAATATATATAATGTGGTGAATAGTGATGTCACTGGTATAATATATAATGTGGTGAATAGTGATGTCACTGGTATAATATATAATGTGGTGAATAGTGATGTCACTGGTGTAATATATAATGTGGTGAATAGTGATGTCACTGGTATAATATATAATGTGGTGAATAGTGATGTCACTGGTGTAATGTATAATGTGGTGAATAGTGATGTCACTGGTATAATATATAATGTGGTGAATAGTGATGTCACTGGTATAATATATAATGTGGTGAATAGTGATGTCACTGGTATAATATATAATGTGGTGAATAGTGATGTCACTGGTGTAATATATAATGTGGTGAATAGTGATGTCACTGGTGTAATATATAATGTGGTGAATAGTGATGTCACTGGTATAATATATAATGTGGTGAATAGTGATGTCACTGGTATAATATATAATGTGGTGAATAGTGATGTCACTGGTGTAATATATAATGTGGTGAATAGTGATGTCACTGGTGTAATATATATAATGTGGTGAATAGTGATGTTACTGCTGTAATATATAATGTGGTGAATAGTGATGTCACTGGTATAATATATAATGTGGTGAATAGTGATGTCACTGGTATAATATATAATGTGGTGAATAGTGATGTCACTGGTGTAATATATAATGTGGTGAATAGTGATGTCACTGGTATAATATATAATGTAGTGAATAGTGATGTCACTGGTATAATATATAATGTGGTGAATAGTGATGTCACTGTTGTAATATATAATGTGGTGAATAGTGATGTCACTGGTATAATATATAATGTGGTGAATAGTGATGTCACTGGTATAATATATAATGTGGTGAATAGTGATGTCACTGGTGTAATATATAATGTGGTGAATAGTGATGTCACTGGTATAATATATAATGTGGTGAATAGTGATGTCACTGGTATAATATATAATGTGGTGAATAGTGATGTCACTGGTATAATATATAATGTGGTGAATAGTGATGTCACTGGTATAATATATAATGTGGTGAATAGTGATGTCACTGGTGTAATGTATAATGTGGTGAATAGTGATGTCACTGGTATAATATATATAATGTGGTGAATAGTGATGTCACTGGTATAATATATAATGTGGTGAATAGTGATGTCACTGGTATAATATATAATGTGGTGAATAGTGATGTCACTGGTGTAATATATAATGTGGTGAATAGTGATGTCACTGGTATAATATATAATGTGGTGAATAGTGATGTCACTGGTGTAATGTATAATGTGGTGAATAGTGATGTCACTGGTATAATATATAATGTGGTGAATAGTGATGTCACTGTATAATATATAATGTGGTGAATAGTGATGTCACTGGTATAATATATAATGTGGTGAATAGTGATGTCACTGGTGTAATATATAATGTGGTGAATAGTGATGTCACTGGTGTAATATATAATGTGGTGAATAGTGATGTCACTGGTATAATATATAATGTGGTGAATAGTGATGTCACTGGTATAATATATAATGTGGTGAATAGTGATGTCACTGGTGTAATATATAATGTGGTGAATAGTGATGTCACTGGTGTAATATATATAATGTGGTGAATAGTGATGTTACTGCTGTAATATATAATGTGGTGAATAGTGATGTCACTGGTATAATATATAATGTGGTGAATAGTGATGTCACTGGTATAATATATAATGTGGTGAATAGTGATGTCACTGGTGTAATATATAATGTGGTGAATAGTGATGTCACTGGTATAATATATAATGTAGGTGAATAGTGATGTCACTGGTATAATATATAATGTGGTGAATAGTGATTGTCACTGTTGTAATATATAATGTGGTGAATAGTGATGTCACTGGTATAATATATAATGTGGTGAATAGTGATGTCACTGGTATAATATATAATGTGGTGAATAGTGATGTCACTGGTATAATATATAATGTGGTGAATAGTGATGTCACTGGTATAATATATAATGTGGTGAATAGTGATGTCACTGGTGTAATATATAATGTGGTGAATAGTGATGTCACTGGTGTAATATATAATGTGGTGAATAGTGATGTCACTGGTGTAATATATAATGTGGTGAATAGTGATGTCACTGGTGTAATATATAATGTGGTGAATAGTGATGTCACTGGTGTAATATATAATGTGGTGAATAGTGATGTCACTGGTGTAATATATAATGTGGTGAATAGTGATGTCACTGCTGTAATATATAATGTGGTGAATAGTGATGTCACTGCTGTAATATATAATGTGGTGAATAGTGATGTCACTGGTGTAATATATAATGTGGTGAATAGTGATGTCACTGCTGTAATATATAATGTGGTGAATAGTGATGTCACTGCTGTAATATATAATGTGGTGAATAGTGATGTCACTGCTGTAATATATAATGTGGTGAATAGTGATGTCACTGCTGTAATATATTAATGTGGTGAATAGTGATGTCACTGGTATAATATATAATGTGGTGAATAGTGATGTCACTGCTGTAATATATAATGTGGTGAATAGTGATGTCACTGCTGTAATATATAATGTGGTGAATAGTGATGTCACTGCGTCGTAATATATAATGTGGTGAATAGTGATGTCACTGCTGTAATATATAATTGTGGTGAATAGTGATGTCACTGCTGTAATATATAATGTGGTGAATAGTGATGTCACTGGTATAATATATATAATGTGGTGAATAGTGATGTCACTGGTATAATATATAATGTGGTGAATAGTGATGTCACTGCTATAATATATAATGTGGTGAATAGTGATGTCACTGGTGTAATATATAATGTGGTGAATAGTGATGTCACTGGTGTAATAT